>NC_044986.1:121969171-122078164 GCF_008728515.1 Papio anubis
ATAGGTGCCACCTGGAAGACCAGCGCAATCCTGTTATTTCTGCAGCTCTGCCACAACATACAGACATGCACTGAACGCTGTTCATTTCATGCCTTGTAAATTTACTTCTCCGTATTCTTTTATTACTATTTCAACATTAAAAAAGGTCATTCTTGGCTGGGCTCAGTGGCTCACAACTGTAATCCCAGTACTTTGGGAGGTTGAGGAGGGTGGATCACCTGAGGTCAGGAGTTTGTGACCAGCCTGATCAACATGGTGAAAACCTGTTTCAACTAAAAATACAAAAATTAGCCAGGTGTGGTGGCGCATGCCTATAATCCCAGCTACTTGGGAGCCTGAGGCAGGAGAATCACTTGGATCTGGGAGGTGGAGGCTGCAGTGAGCCAAGATCGTGCCACTGCACTCCAGCCTGGGCGACAGAGTGAGACTCCATCTCAAAAATAATAATAATGATATTTATTTTAGACCAATTGTGTATCTAGGAAAATAAAGACGGATTAAAGAAATCTTCTGAAATTAAGTGTGCTTAAGCGCTTTTTTTGTTTTGCAATTTTCAACATATAAAAATATAAAGAGAGTTCATAATGTTTTTCAAGTAAAATCCCTGCAGGGTATTTATATGCAACTATATTTAAATTATTAACAAATGTAAATGGTGTTTTAAAAATATTAGAAATAAGATGCTTGGAATAGTTTGTGTACTCTCAGCACTTTCTGTGTATTTCTGTTCTTTAAATTATCTGCAAACACAATTATTTGGGTAATGAGGGTAAAGAGAATAAACATTTCTTGAACACCTCTCTCTAGAACTTTGCATGTATCATCTCAATTACTTTGAACAGTAAACAGATTCGGAATGTGAGGCTCCAGGAGGTTCAGTGATCTGCCAGCGTCACACACAGCATGGGAAGTGGTGGGGTTGATGGGGGTTTCCGGTTTTGTGTCACCCCACATGCCCTGCTCCTCGGGACCCAGCCCTGCTGGAGCCAGCACTGCCCAGCCAGAATGTCCTCAGCAACATGTGCTGCTTCTAATACTGAGACGGGCTCCTGTCCCAAGACCTGCACTACACCAAACATAAAATTAAACAACTAAGCACAGCTCAACATTTGTTTTTTTGTTGAATCGTAAAGCATAATTATTAAATATATTACTAGTTTGTTTTCATTTTTGTTAGAAAGTTTGTCAAACTAATATGAAGACAAATTAGACTTTTTTTTTTTTTTTTTTTCAGATGGGAGCTTGCTCTGTCACCCAGGCTGGAGTGCACCAGCACGATCTCGGCTCACTGCAACCCCCACCTCCAGAGTTCAAGCAATTCTCCTGCCTCAGCCTCCTGAGTAGCTGGGATTACAGGTGCCCACCACCAAGCCCAGCTAATTGTTTGTAGTTTCAGTAGAGACGGGGTTTCATCATGTTGGCCAGGCTGCTCTCGAACTCCTGACCTCAGGTGATTCACCTGCCTCAGCCTCCCAAAGTGCTGGGATTAGAGGCGTGAGCCACCGCGCCCAGGCCTAGACTTCATCTTTGAGTGAAACAGAAATGAAGTCTTTTCAATCATGTTATATAATAGTCATACCTCCTCATCAACATACACCAAGAGCCTTACTTTCAGAAGTGTGTGGCGTCGGAGGGAGCCATTAGCTTATTTGCTTGGCTTCTAGAGCCAACCCTTCTTTAGGTAGAAAAAGTGATAGGCAGGAGTGGGAGAGCAAGTAATCAGTTAATGAGAGTAAACATTTAACTTTTTAATCTGAAAAACATATAAAAAGTCACATTATTCCATTCTACTTCAGTTTTCTAGAAGAAACTGCCATCAAATGAATATGCAATTCTTGAATGCTAAGGTATTTTTGCATTTCATTATAACATGGTATAATATATTTTTATTCTCCTACATAGTGGGTTGTGCTGACTATATACACAGGCACTATCTTCCTGTCTATAGTTGTCTCTATATGTGTCTTATAGCAGCAGTAGGCTAGTGTTTAATCAGAAGAATCATAATTTCCTGTATCTGTCTAGAATTTCATAGTTAAGGGCATTTTTACATGCATTATCTCATATGTAAACTAAAGCAATTAGATTTACTTTCTTCACTGAACACTTTTCACCAAATGTAAAACAATCCATCTCATGGATGGACAGAAATAAGGAGGTGTCAATAACTGAGCAGTCGGTAACTCTGGCCTGGCCCAACGATGGCATGAGCTTTGTCTCGTCAGCCTCCTGCTGGTTACAAGGGTGGCCTTAGGAGGAAGCGATGGACGGGGGGCAGTACCCACAGGTGAATCCTTCTGGAGCTCAGCAACCTGTACCTGACAATGTGAGGGAGGTGGAGGAGGAACTCACATCCTTCTCCAGATCTTCACCTGGCTTAGGGACTTGCAGAACGTTACCACTGAGTCTTCTCAGAAGGCTGCCAAAGCCCTTCATCTCTTCCCCAAGAGGAAACTGTTTAAGACTCTCACCCAGTCCTGCACAGGTAATGAGGAAAACACAGAATTGGACCACAAGTCTCAAAACACCTTTCCCCTGGGAAAGTATTATTTTATTTTCCTGTGAAAGCACACACACACACACACACACACACACACACTATATATATATATAATCTATCTATCTATCTATCTATCTATCTATCTATCTATCTATCTATCTATCTACCTATCTATCTGTCTAATCAACCTCCTTATAAAATTCTGCCTAAGACCGAGAGAAAGTTATAGATTCGATTTGTTTGCTGATGTTCCTTTATCTTTCTGAAGACCGAGATATTTTTAATCTGAAATATATGTGGCAATGTATATTCAATGTGGGGAAAAAACAGGATTTGTGCTTTGCCTAACTACTATTGTGATAGATCTGGTGGTCAAGAAGGGGCAAGAAAAGGTGTTTAGTCATAATCTCAGCATGACAGTTCCCCCAGGGAATAAACCCACCTCCAGCCAACCCGTCTCTCATCGAAGGGCTCATGAAGTGGAGTGATGTCACTAACCTGCAGGCTTCCAAGTCACTTCTATCAAATCATGGTAGCAGATGCATTTTTATATTTTTAAGATCATTCTTGGCAACCACATGATACAGCAGGTGTGGCTGTTATAAACACAATAATTAACTTTGGTCAATTATTTTTTAAAGTCTAGAATAATCTGTTCCATTTTTAATTATAAAGTCCTTTTTTATAAAGTTACATAACCACAGAAGAGAAAACTAGGAAAACAGGGGAAAACTTCAGAGTTCCACAATCCTCGCAAAGCAAATAGCATATTTATCTAGAAAAATTTTATATGCATATATTTATGTCTGTGGAGGCCTCTGTCCCTTGGTAACCTCTCAGTACCATCGCAGAGGTCTAGTCTCCTCATGAGCTTTCCTACCTTTATATCCTGCACCAATGCCTCTAATTTACCCTGTGTCAACCCAGATGTAAAACTCAACTCCTCTCCCCACTCCCAGGTGGCCCACCTGCCCCAGGCACAAGCACCATCAAGCACAAATCCATTCTCTCTCATACACTGGGTACTTAGGCATTGTGCCGTTTTGTTAACCATCGAGCCTGTGACACTATAAAGACAACATTCAAGCACCAAGATCAGAAAGTTTCATAATTACCCAAAGGCCATGCGACAGTTAACTTTGTTTGATATTTAGACTCTGATTTTCCTTGTATAGATGTTATCGTGCCTGAAATTTGTTGTAAATTTCTTTTTCCTTCCTCTCTCCCTCCCTTTCCTCCCTCCCTCCCTCCCTCCCTCCCTCCCTTCCTTCCTTCCTTCCTTCTTTCCTCTCTCTCTCTTTCTTTCTTTCTTTCTCTTTCTTTCTTTCTTTCTTTCTTTCTTTCTTTCTTTCTTTCTTTCTTTCTTTCTTTCTTTCTTTCTTTCTTTCTTTCTTTTTCTTTCTTTCTCCTTCCTTCCTTCCTTCCTTCCTTCCTTCCTTCCTTCCTTTCCTCTCTGTTTCTCTCTCTCTCTTTCTTCTTCTCTTTCTTCTTCTTTGACAATAGCAATATATTTGTTCACTTTATCAGTAAGTTTGCACTATTTATTTTAGGGGTTTCACTTCAACATATTTCCCTGGGCCCTTTTTATTTTATACCCTAGTATGACCCAGTTTTTCTGTAAGCCTGATATACAGTTGAATTCTAAAATTTATTTTCTTTCATTCTTTGATTAAATCCATGATATCTTGAATACTTACTCTTCATTTTCAGACGTTTCAGTTGGTTTGTTTTGCAGTTGATTCTTTTTATTTTACACCACCACATGGGTGGTATAAACAGGAGGTGTCCTGCTGGTGACCTACAGATATATCTAGGTCTTCTGATTTGGGTTTCATGTTGTTTTCCAGAACTTAACTTTCTATAGTGGAGCCTGTACTTTCTTTAGTTTCCTCCAGGTGCTGCTGATTCTTATTGCTTTATGCCTGACCACAATTATTTTTTTATATTGTTGCAATAGCTATGTCCATTTATAATCCCAAATGAAATGAATCATTTTTTACCCTCTCAACTGATTCATATTGAGATTTTAGAACCCTGGACTCAGTGGTTTACCCTCAGAACTGCAACACGAGTTTCTGCAGACTTCTACCAGAAAGGATTGCTGAAGAAAGTCCTTCACTGTTGCTGATGAGAAACCAGAAACTACATCAATCTGAGTTTTCTTTTATAAGTAATGGAAATTTAACCTTCTCTTTCTGGAAGCTTCTAAGATGGGTCATTTATTCTTGGTGTGCTAAAAACTTTATAAGTTGTTCTTTGTGTCAGTCCTTTTTAATTGTCAAATCAGCACAGTTTAGGGACCAAAGCCATTCTGCAGCTCTAGAAAATTCTGCTCTTATTTTGTTAGCGTTTTCCCTCCATTTCCCGAGTTTTCTCCTTTCTTGAACTAATCAGTATTGACTCATTTATTGGCTGATTCTATTCTATTTCACATTTCTTTATGTCTTAGTCTAAAATATGAGAGATTTATTTGACAATGTCTTCAATCTCTTCAATGAAATTTTATTTTTTTCTATTTCGGAAATACACTGTATTACAAATTCCAAAAGTCCACCCAGAAACTCTCTCCATACTGACATGTAACAGGGGCTTCAAAGTTGTCTCCACAATCCACACAATAGCAAAAAAGCAAAGCAGACAAAATCAACAATTCTTAGATTTATCAGAGAACTGAGGTCCCAGCACAAACTAGAAACCCAAAAAGTAGAGAGGGAGACAGATAGGGGTATAGAGAGTTACAATTCACTGTGGTGAAAACTCATGAGCAGAAACCTCCAAGGGAATAAGCAGCGGGGCAGGAAAGCCAGACCTGTCCTTTATGAAATGTTGCAGACCTAACAGGGACAAGTCTGAAAGAAAAATTCTCCAGAGACCCAGTCTTCTAGGGTCACCCACACTTCCATAAATTTTACTTTCAGGAATCCTGGAAGTAAAATTGCCGTTTTGAAATATGCCAGAATATCCAGTTCTTCTTAACAATGCTTCCTTCAGAATAAACCATTTTACCAAAGCTTAACCTATTTGGGCAAAGAAGAAGACCCAACTCCAGCTCCCTTTAATCTTTCTGTCTAACCTAAGGGGTGAAGACACAGGAGCTCTTGTAAAGATCACAGCCCAGGGACACAGACTAGCTAAAAGACTGAGGCCTAATTATAGGACTGTATAACACTTTCTTCTTCCCCAGAAAAGAGCCTCCAGATAGGACTCTTGTGTGAAAACAGAGGGAGACAACTAAAATAATTGAATCACACATTATTTAAGAAGTCTGTAGGGAAACCTAAGGACAACAGGAAATGAAACCCAGTTCATTATGACTGACTTACAATAAAAATGTACAAGGTATATTAAAAGACAAAAGACACTTTTAAGAAACAGAATAGGCAAAACCAGACTCAGATATGGCAGAGATGTCAAAATTATCAGAGGAGACCTTTAACAACTATGATTGATATACTAAGAAATCTAACTGAAAAAGTGTACAAATCCAAAAGAGATGCATAACGTAAGCACACAGATGGATGATGTAAGAAAGAAATAAAAGAAAACTCTAGAAATAAGAAACACAGTAATAAAAATGAAGAGTGCCTTTGATGGACTCATCAACAGATTGGAAACAGCTGAGGAAAGAATCAGGGAGCTTAAAGAAATGTCAATAAAAATGCCCAAAATTAAAATATAAAAGAAAAAAAGCAATGAAAAGATATAACAGAAAAATCGAGAGCTGTGTAACAGTTACAAAAATGTGTAATATACACATAATGGGAATTCCAAAGGAGAGGAAAGAGAGGAAGAAACAGAAAAAAAATATTTGAAGCAATAATAACTGAGAATTTTCTAAAATTAATGATAGACACTAAAGCACAGATCTAGGAAACTCAAAGAGTATTAATTAGGATATATACCAAAAAGTCTATTCTTAGGTACATTATAAACAAACTGCAGAAAATCTGGACAGAAGCCACAAAAAAACAAACAAACAAAACAAACAAACAAACAAACAAAAAAAACGCTTTTTCTATAAAGAAGCAAGGATGAGAATTACACCAGACATCGCTTCAGACCATGCAAGCAAGAAAAGAGTGGAGTAAAATATTTAAAGTGTTAAAAGAATCATTAGCTCAGAATTCTGCATTCACTAAAATTATTCTTCAAGAGTGAAGGATAAAGACTTTCTCAGACAAACAGAAACTGAGAAAATGTATCGCCAGTAGAGCTGCCTTGTAAGAATCGTTAAAAGAAGTCCCTCAGAGAGAAGGAGATTATACAGGCCAGAACTTGGACCTACATAAAGAAAGTATGATTGGGAGGCCAAGGCAGGCCAATTGCTTGAGCTCAGAAGTTCGAGACCGGACTGGGTAAATTGGTGAGACCCTTTCTCTACAAAAAATACAAAAATTAGCTGGCAAAGTGGCTTACGTCTATGGTCCCAGCTACTCAGGAGGCTGAGGTGGGAGGATCACTTGAGCCCAGGAATTCAGGGCTGCAGTGAGCTATGATCATAGCACTGCACTCCAGCCTGGGTGATAGAGTGAGAACTTATCTCAAAAAAAAAAAAAAAGAAAAGAAAAACAAACAAAAAAGAAAAAGGAAGGAAAGCATGATAGGCATACATGAGATACAATAAAATCTTTTATTTCTGCCCAGGATATTAATTACTGATTGCAATTTTATTAATTATTGATTTTATTTATTTAAACATGTATAGGCCTAATCAGATTGTCTATTTCTCCTTGTATGATTGTATCTGTCAATGAAATGGTCCATTTCACCTATATTATTACATTTGTGGGGAAAGAATTTTTCACAGCACTTGTTTATTCTCCTTTTAAAAAGTGATGGCCCCTCTTTCATTTCTGATGTTTGCAGTTTGGATCTTTTCTCTTTTTCTCTCAGTTAACCTGGCTAGAAGTTTCTCATCTCAATTTTATTTATCTTCTCAAAGAATCAGCTTTAATTTTATTGATTTTCTCTAATGATTTTATGCTTTCAGTTTCATTGATTTCTGCTCTAATTTTATTAATTCTTTTCTTTAGCTTACTTTGGATTTGTTTTTGTTTTCTTTTCTAATTTCCTAACGTAGAAATTTGATTATTGATTTTAGATTTATCTTCTTTTTAATATATGCATTTACTGCTACAGATTGACCCCTGAGTACTGCTTTTACTGCATCTTACAAATTGCGAGCAGTTATATCTTCATTTTATCTTAGTTCTCCAGAGACTTCTTTCACCTATAGCTAAGATGGAGAAGAGCTGCAGAGTATGTGTTATATAGAAGCATGTTTTTAATCTCCAGGTATATGAGGTTTTTTCAAATATGCTTTCTGTTATTGGGATGAAAGTTTATATAAAAATACTCTACACTATTGCTCAGTATTTATGTACATTTAAAACTGCTTTAGAAAAAGGCTTTAATTACAACAAATATCAGAACACTGAATCATGGTAAGTTAAAAATGTTTTAAATATGAAGTTTCACATTTTAAAATCTTTCCAGAATTATTTTAGAATTTTTAAAATCCGTTTAGTCGTAGTCTGCTCTTATTTTATAGAATTACCTTCTTAAATTTCTCTCAGGATGCTAATTGGAAACCATTTAAAATCTTTTCTGTTCCCTTAATATTTTGTATTATTTCCTCATTCTTCCCATTTTAGGGAGCAGGTACTAGTGTTTTCTTCTTACCTGGTGACCCTTGGTTGTTTGCTTGTATTTATGAGTGAAGGACTAGATAAATTATCAAAGGCTTCTCAGAATTTCTTCTGCAACCATGGAAGCCTGTTTCTCCACCAGTTCTCCCTCGAGTAAGTGAGTTGACTATTACCTTTGCATACACAGGTAAGCTTTGGTGACAGGAACATTTCAGCTTGAAGCACACATGTGGGAAGCAGGGAGGAAGACTGGCTCCTCTCATCTCCATCCTTGATAGAATGAGGAAGGTTTGACTCTGGGCGATCCTTATTCTTCCCATGTTCAATGGGTGCACAGCACATTTAACTTTGAGAAAAGAACCACAATCAAAAAGCTGTTGGGCGTGGAGGGGATGGTGAGGAGAGGCATGTCCCTGTGTGAAAAGATTTCCACAGTTCTTCCATTGACAGTTTGCAATTAATGATGTTGATCTCTGCCACACTTCCTATCCTCATTTTCCATACTTTTATTAAAAAGATCAGGGTGTCTCGAAGGACACATCAGAAGGCAGTGTCGTCTGCCTTTTCTAATGCTATTTCCATGCACATTTCAGGCTATAATTAACTCTGATGTATTTATAAATGACTCCAAACGTTTTCAGTGGTCTAAATATTTATCAATAATTAACTCTGATGTATTTATAAATGACTCGAAATGTTTTCAGTGGTCTAGATATTTATCAGTATTTGTGACCTGCCTTTTACAAATATATTTCTTTGTACTTCCATACCATTACTTTAGTGGGATTTTAGGGAAGAGAGGAAATAATTACATGTCCTCCAGTTGCTGTCTCGAACTTGAAGAAACACATGAGCTTTCCATAAGCATTCTGTATTGGATATCTTCCATTTCTTGAATGAGAGCGTAATATTCCATTTAGTACCAGCTCCATCGTTTATTTACTTATTTTTTATTGTGTATATTTATCATCTTCTCAGATTTTACTCTTAAATATATGATACAACAAATATTACTTTTGTTCAAGTGGATTTTGCCTTCATTTAAATTATTTTCATTGGACAAATTCCCAGAAATAGGATTACTGAATCGGAGAAGTTATTTATTTTTGTAACTCAAATGGTTTTCCAAAGGAGTCAAGCCAATTTTTGCTGACACCAACAATAATGGAGAATGATAGTTTCTGTGCACTTTTTCACCTCTGGTCATTAAAACAATTTAAAATATTTGCTTTTTATGATTTTTCAACGTTTTCTTTCTTAGTTTGTTAAGTCTCTATTATTTTTGCCTGGTTAATTAGCAAAACAAATGGTTTAAACAAAGAAATACCTTTTTTAAAAAAATTAAAGCCCAGCCTTCATTCCTTTTTTTTTTATTTTAATGAGTTAACTTTTAGCTAATGAATTAAATGCAATTAATTCTCACTCATTTTTATTTATTTATTTATTTATTTATTTATTTATCTATTTTTTTGAGATGGAATCTCACTCTGTCACCCAGGCTGGAGTGCAGTGCAGTCTCGGCTCATTACAACCTCTGCGTCCTGGGGTTAAGAGATCCTCCTGCCGCCTGTAATCCCAGCACTTTGGGAGGCCGAGACGGGCGGATCACGAGGTCAGGAGATCGAGACCATCCTGGCTAACCCGGTGAAACCCCGTCTCTACTAAAAATACAAAAAACTAGCCGGGCGAGGTGGCGGGCGCCTGTAGTCCCAGCTCCTCGGGAGGCTGAGGCAGGAGAATGGCGTAAACCCAGGAGGCGGAGCTTGCAGTGAGCTGAGATCCGGCCACTGCACTCCAGCCTGGGCGACAGAGCGAGACTCCGTCTCAAAAAAAAAAAAAAAAAAAAAAAAAAAGAGATCCTCCTGCCTCAGCTTCCCGAGTTGCTGGGATTTACAGGTGCCTGTCCCCACACCCAGCTAATTTTTGTATTTTCAGTACAGACAGGGTTTCACCATGTCGGCCAGGCTGGTCTTCAGCTCCTGACCTCAGGTGATCTACCCTCCTCAGCCTCCCAAAGTACTGGCATTAGAAGCATGAGCCACTGCGCCTGGACAATTCTCACATTTTAATCAATAACTTCAGCTTTCTCTACTTCCCAACTAAATCTAGCGCTCTATTTTTACTACCAATAAATTACTTTTTAACTGAGTAATGTTTTTCTCTTGTCTGTATAGTTGCAACATAGCAGTCACAAAAGAGGAATAAACCAACTGACTTTAAAAGATTTAAAAAATTCCCATAAAAAGGAAATATGACAGTACCGACCAGCTGCTTTTCAGACCAACAAATAACTGGTTAACCAAAGGACTTCTGGCATTGTGTGCAAATATTGTATATAATTTTCAAGACAATCTGTAACATAGATGTTGTTGTCTGCTGCTATTATCTAGGTTTTGTTTTTGTTTTTTGTTTTTAACAGCAGACTAGAAGCAGCAATCTATAAAAACTGTTTTAAATTAAAGTACTTATGTTAGGAAAACCCTTAGAAGAAAAGCAATGGTTTCCAACAAGGCAAGACAGGGGCAAATCAAAAAATAAATAAGTAAATAAATCATGTTGACAGATAATTTTAAAATCTTGTGTATAATAATGATCAATTGAATCATCAAAAAAAGTTAAAATCTTTTTAAGCCCCTGAGTTAAAAGAAATCATTTTGACATATTTTAGAAAATCATATTCAATATATATTTTGAGCCTTAAAATTTTAAGTGGTTAACAGAAAAAGAAAACTTTTATCTTTGTTCACTATAGTTACAAAAATGTACAACAATGGGAAATTCTTCATAAAAAGTAAATCATGAATTTTAAGTTACAAAGTTAAATTCTGGCTGGGTGCAGTGACTTAAGCCTGTAATTGTAGCACTTTGAGAGGTCAGGAGTTCAAGACCAGCTTGGCCCACATGGAGAAAACCCCTCCTTAAAAAATACAAAAATTAGCTGGGCATGGTGGCAGTCACCTGTGGTCCCAGCTACTTGGGAGGCTGAGTCATGAGAATCACTTGAGCCTGGGAGACGAGAGCTGGGATTGCACCAGTGCACTCCAGCTGGGTGACAGAGTGAGACCCTGTCTCCCCCCACTCAAAAAAAAAGATGAAATTCTGAGTCTTATGGCACTGTGCTCTGTGACAAGAACATAGCCGTTCCCTGATGACTAGAATTCTACCAGCAAAGATCTGATGATAAATTTATAGGGATTTGATCAACTTGAGCAAAATAGAAATGTGAAATAATTAGTAAATAAAATAGTGTATTATGAACTGATGAATTCTGAGCACAGAGGCTAAGGTTCTAATTTTACATTATTGAAAATGTGTTCAGAAACAGTGCAGAGAGCTGAAAGGTAAATATAGATTGCAAAGACTTGCGGGTCTTCAGGTCCCTGCCTTGATTGGTTGTTGTATTGTATTTTATTTTCTTAAAGTAGATTGTAGTTCAGTTAGCTGAAAAACACTAATGACACATGATTTCAGCTTATAGTAGAGAAGTGATATGTGATGACGATTCAGTAAAAATCCTGTCCAAGAAACATACTTTTATGTTGACATCTTTAATATTTTGGCCTTTCTATGAAGATTTGAGTCTGTGCATGCCCATGCAAATCAACACTGATATAAAGACATACCCATTATGTATGAACATGATGAAATGCAAGTGCAAATTATGTGCCTCAGTGGACTGAATTTTAAAATCTTATCTTTGTAACAAGGTCGAAACAGAATACTTAGTCGATGATAAAGTCAGTAACAAGAAGAACAAAATTAGATGTCATTCAAATGTTTTCACCCCATAACCTAAATTTGGTAGAAATTAGGAAAAATTCTCTGCTGAATCCCAGTTGAGCAGAGATTCTCATAATAACTGCTATGGTTTGAACATTTCTCCCAAAGCGCATGTGTTGGAAACTTGATCTCCAGTGCAGCCGTGTTGGAAGGCATGAACTGATAGGAGGTTTTGGGGTCAAGGGAGTGCCGTCGTCTTCAGGAATGGAGTAATGCCATCATTACAGGGATAGGCTTGTTATCACAGGAGTAAGTTCCTTATAAAAAGACAAGTTCAACCTCTTCTTTTTCTCATCCTCTGTTTGCCCTTCTGCTATGGGATGACTTAGCAAGAAAGCTTTCACCAGATGCCAGCTCCTCAGTCTTGGATGTTCCAGGCTCCAGAACCATGAGCTAACAAAGCTTTGTTCTTCATAAAGAACGTACCAGAAAATCAAGAGATAACTTAAACTCCATGGTTTATAAAAGAGCTGTGGTCAAATTGTTTCACCCAAGACTCTCATGCTGTATTGCGTGTGAACAAGGACAATAACAGCATCTGGTCCCCTGGGTGGCCTGTACTTCCCTCGTTGTGCCCATTGTCCTCTCAGTGAGAAAGGAAGAGAAAGAGCTCTTGAATGTGTTTGCAAAGAAACACACCTACATCCTGTACTCATATTGTTTGAGATCAACGAATAATTGGTAAATCAAAACCTTCCTTCTTGGCATTATGTGAAAATATTATATATGATTTCCAAGACAATCTTATAAGATAGATATTATTCTTGTCTCATTTTTCAGATGAGAACCAGGAGAGCCAGAGAGTTTAAGCAATTTCTTCAAGATTACACCTTAGATCAATAAGAGAGTGGACTTAAACCATGTCTAAATTTTAAAAGCCAGCATTCTTAACCATGAAGCTGTAGTGCCTCCCTAGTGTGCTTGAAAGTGTCTACTTTAGTCGGTCATGTTAGCACTGGATAACAACTCAATAATTGATGAAAATGGTAAAAATCAGTTGTGGTTGGATATTCTTTAAATTCTCAAAAGACAAAAGAGATTTTATGCCAGAGGAGACTTTGCACCCTTAACGTATTTTTTTCTACCAATGCCAGCTGAAGCTTGCTGGATATATATATAATACTTCTCAGGGACATATGCTGACAGGGTGGTTTTCTCTCTTGTACCAAACACAGAGATCATACATTTAAGAATTACATGAAAATCTGCAATTATTCTTCTGGCATGACCTTTTGTCTGCTCCCAAACAGAGTCTATAAAACCCTGCCAGAATATGGAATGCTGAAGGAAAATAAGACGTTGTCTCAGCGCCAGGGTTCTTGTCCCTGCAGCTCACAGCTTTTCTTAACCAAGCAGCTTCTCAATCCTGAGGACACACTAAGCAGTGAGGACATAGCTGTACGTTACCCTCCCCTGGACTGTGATGTAGATGAGTGAAATTGTCATTCACATAGAAGCTACAAACTGAAACATGCTCACAAAACAATCAACATAGATGACACGTCAGCCACTCTACCAAATCACATGCATAATCACATATTGCCAAAGACTAACAATGTTTTCCTCCCAAGTGAAAAAAATAATGTTTCCAGGTGTCAGTGTTATCTTCTTTAGTTTACGAAAATAAATGAACATATTATTGCTGATTTTCTCATGAGTAAAGTCTTGAAATACCCAATATTTGAAAACTAACCAGAAGAAAATGACTTAAAAGGAAAATTTTAAAACAACCCAACTATTGTTCTTTCAACAATGAAATGAATTTTTGAAAAGACGTTTATTATTTTCTTGATGAGTCATCTTTTATTGGACCGAATACATACTTCAAATATTACTAAATTCTTCACATCCTTGTCAATCTCTCTACATTCAACACTCATCGTCAGGGGCTAATTCCGGTTTCACTTTTGCATGAATGCTTTGCTGTGGCAACCAACCCATAATGACTTCTGTTTTCTTGGAGATCCAGATGAGCTTCGTAGCACTAGTAATGTTTCAGGTGTCCTTTTTGTACATTATTGTTGTATCTACAACCCTTACAGCAGGAAGGGTGCCCACCACATGCATAGTAACTGATTACATGTCTCAACAGTTCTCATAGATATTGCCTATTGTTGGATAGTGCGTCTCCAATTCACATTTGGGAAATTGTAGGGTTGTATTGACTCACTGGTTTACCCTAAGATAGAGGGGTAAACATAGCTAAAATAGGGACTTAGTTACACCTATCTATAGATATTTTAAAAATTGGACTGTCTAGTCTGGAAAATCCTTTTTTAATGTATTCTAACACTGTTTCTCTTATTACATTCTATTTCTAGACTATTGCTGAGGCTGAGAAAAAGGAAGGTATTTCCAAATATGCATCAATACTTTATGGGCTGAGAAGGAGTCTGATTTATTTTACTTTATTTTATTTTATTTCATTTTATTTATTTTATTTTATTTTATTGAGATGGAGTCTCACTCTGTCATCCAGGCTAGAGGGCAGTGGTGTGATCTCCGCTAACTGCAACCTCCACCTACTGGGTTCAAGTGATTCTCCTACCTCAGCCTCCTGAGTACCTGGGATTACAGGCCCACATCACTATGCCCAGCTAATTTTTGTATTTTTGGTAGAGACGGGGTTTCACCATGTTGGTCAAGCTGGTCTCGAACTCCTGACCTCGTGATCCACCCACTTCGGCCTCTGAAAGTGCTGGGATTACAGGCATGAGCCACTGTGCCTGGTCGTAGTCTGATCTTTTTACAACACCCTGCAGTTCTTCACTTATTTGACTCCTGCCCTGATCTCAGCATCATGTGGAAATATGTACACGGGACAGAATGGAATGAGGGCTAACCTTATGGAGTGGACAGAATGGGCTGGCACCACCCTGCTTCAGGTGTCATGTTCACATCCTCTTCATGTTTATAGTCTTCAGCTTCACTTGCCTTCTTAGAGGCAATGTTTTGAAGAATATTAACTTAGGTCTTGTACTCCTAACTATAAAAGTAAGCTATTTCGTAATACTTGCAAAGTCAGGTAATTGATTCCAAGAGGAATGCAGGGGTTAGAATTGCAATTGCCTGCAAAGGAAACACCCATGTTTGGAAGCTTTCGTAGTTGTCTCTCCATTATTAACAGCCCTACTTATATTTGACAGACAAGTAATAATGTGGCCATCTATCTCTACGACAGCAGAGCTGAATATATTTCCAACTTTATAAATGAATTTTAAAAGCCCTACAGACAAGTTTCATTAAAGTAAAGAATAAAAATTTGGTAAATGGAGTCTTTGGATTTTACTGAAGAATAAATCTTTACTATGCTACAACTGCTAATAAGGAACTTGAAGATTAAATAAATAAAAAGAACATTTCTTGTGTACTAATGCAGTCCTCTTTTAGCAAGGGTGTGTAGAATGCTTTTAAGATGACTGCATTTATACACCCTTACAATTAGGCAAAATTACATCCCAGTATTCTGTTTAACAGTGGGTCAGCCATGGAAGAGCTGAGACATGTCACAAACAAAACCCAAAGAAGAACCTCCATGTTCTATGTAGGCCCTTCTTGCTACATAGAAAAGTCCAAGTGCAGCATGATAATGTATTTCACAACCATCTTGAAAAAATCAAGTTGAATATTGTATATCTGGTCTTTTAGTAACTATAAAGTAGTTAAAGCATTAATAAAAACAGGTATTTCTTCATATGATGCAGAAATTATCCTTTCTTAGAAGAAATTATCTTTCTCTTAAGAAACAATTTTCACGTATTTTTACTTTAAGTCAGAGATCCCCAGCCCCTGGGCCGTGGACTGGTACTAGTCTGTGGCCTGTTAGAAACTGGGTGGCACAGCAGGGAGAAGAGAGCATGGTACTAGTCTGTGGCCTGTTAGAAACCGGGTGGCACAGCAGGGAGAAGAGATGGTACTAGTCTGTGGCTCTGTTAGGGTCCTGGGTGGTGGCACAGCAGGAGGTTACCACTCTAATTTGGGCTTCCTGTCAAATCATCAGCACACACATTCTCAGGAGCACAAACCCTACTGCATCACCTGTTGGATGTGAGCACACTTTTATGAAAACAATTGATGATCTGAGGTGGAACAGTTATATCCCAAACAGTTATATCCCAAACCATCCCCCAAGTCCATGAAAAAAATTGTCTGCCATGAAACCGGTCCCTGGTGCCAAAAATGTCGTGGAGCCACTGCTGTAAGTGAAGAGCTTCTAGGAGATTCTGAATGTTAGCACATGGGAGAGTTGACCATTGATCTCTAAAACACATCTCCCACTTGAGCTTGCAAGATCCTTCCCAGGTGTCTATAGGTCCCAAGCTTTGCCATGTGTTCATCTCTTAAGATGGCTCTATATTTACAAGAAGCTTTCAATTTTGGTAGAAACGTGTGATCCTACTAAGGATATTGTCAGATTAGTAGTGTCTTAAAATGATCTTATTTTATTGCATATATCAGTTACCCGATGAGATTCATTAGAATTCCTGTTATGTGGATTAAGAAGGCGTAAACTGGAAAGAAATTATTTTTGGCTTCAAATAATTTTCTGGTGTTGGAACCAACTTAGAAAAGGCCTTGTGAGAAACCCTCACATCCACCCACACACATAGAGAGCTATAGTGGGTCTATAAACTACCCAATGAATATAAACTACAGTCATCCATCAACCAAGCCTCAACTTCCCCATGGTCAACTTACTGGAAATGACTTTTCAAGGCATTCTGGTCTTTTGAGGGCAGGGCAGTTTTGGACAAAGCATTTGATGACAGCTACTCTGATATTGAGAAAGATATTATGCATCAAAATTGTGAACAATAATCCTCAATTTCCATAAAACTATTCACTCATCTATTATCGATGGCATAGTGTGTGCCAAGCGCCTGAGACTCTAGGAACCTGAGAAACAGTGATGAACCACAGGACACAGCCCCTGCCCTTATGAAACACACAACACAGAAATAGCAAATTAGCGATTTTCTTTCCTTTTTTAACACCTGCATAGATCAAAAGGATTTTTTTTCTGAAACACATCTGTGCATTACATTAATTAGTCAATAAACAATAAACGTCTACTATGTGCTAACCTCTGTGCCATTGACGAATGTGAATGCTTAAACAGGAAAAGATATGGATGATGACTAACGAGAAATTATCATTTAATTGGAAGACAACGTAAATGCATGGAAAAAACACTAGGAACCTAATAACTCAGTTAAGTTTTGATAAATCAAAACTAGCTGTTGGTAGAGCCTTTGGACAGTCAACCGAACTTGGCAAAATGTTAACCCAGACATTGTAGCCAGGTAAGAATTCTGAATTACGTTAATAATGTTAAGGATGGAAGTGAAAATCATACCCCAGCTATTTTATTCAACAGATTCTTTTGAGCACCCACTGCATCTGGTAATGTGCTAAATGCAAGATCCTGGCATTACAGAAGTTAGCAAAAAGACAGCGCCTTGGCCAGCTAATGCGTTGGCCAGCTAATGAGGTGAGTACTATGAATCCCACTTTACAGATAAAGGAAATGATCCCCACGAAACAATCCACATTCCTCGGAAAATAGATGATATCTAAACCCAGGCCTGTACCTCAGAGATTTTGAAGACCTGTTTTCTCCCTCTGCTATGCTGAATATGTCAGATCTGTTGTGAAATAAACCACTAAAATGAAATAAATCACCATGTCAAAAGGGAAAAAGACTGGCAAAAGTCAGGGAACAGTCTGGGGCAAGTTGCTCCGTGTCATGGCAGTAAATAATATACAAGTACGGGAAATCCGCTACATATGGGGCTAGCTGTGACACACAGTGGTAGTCCCAAGGATTCAAAACAGCTGCTTGAAAACACGGGCAAAGATCCCAAGGGCTAGGGATTTATTCAAAAGGCAGGGATCCACAGAGGCAAATATGGTCAGGAAAGGCTTTTAGGCAATAACCTTTTTTCTCGTGGCTGTGAAAGGTGTGAAGGATTTGGGTAGGAGATGAACAGCAAAGCAAAGAGCACAAATGAGTTAAGGTTTTGAACAAACAATGGCATAGGCAAAACACTGAGAGGCACAGCAAAACCTCTCTCTGCTGGGTGAGCACTGAGCAATTCCGAAGTTGCACCTACTAATATCACACCATCGGAAGATGACACAACAAGCAATGTGTTTATTTAAACTCAAAATTAAAACTCATTGTTTTA
This sequence comes from Papio anubis, assembly GCF_008728515.1. Taxonomy (NCBI): domain Eukaryota; kingdom Metazoa; phylum Chordata; class Mammalia; order Primates; family Cercopithecidae; genus Papio; species Papio anubis. The sequence goes on from NC_044986.1 coordinate 121,987,288, forward strand.
ATCCATTAGAAAAGGCTTGTTAACATGCCACCTCTTTGATTATTTCATTCTCAGTAACGTCTTGGAATGATATTTAAAAATTACTTCAAATACAAGTCACATACTATTTATTTAAAATCCATTTTCAAAATTCTTTTAAAAGTAATTACAGGAAATTATCTTCCTTTGTATCTTTCTGGCTGACACATCATATAAATCATCCAATGTGTCACTTCTGATAAAGCCCATGTAATCATATTACATGACAGGAACTGCCTGTCATAAATAGACACAATAACCTAATTTGGGAAACTCAGACAAACACAGTTTCGTTTAAATTTTAGCTTAAAAACACGGGTGAAACTCTACAGAGCATTGGTATATGGATGTGGCTTTGAAGAATATTTGTCTCATTTTCTTCTTTCAATCCTGACAGTTATTTCAGTTTCATACTTTAGATATAAGCTCATAAAAATGCATAAAATAAAATATTTACAGCCAAAGTTAAGCAAAGAGAATGATATAATTATTGGGCTCAATTTGTACTTGGTTCACTAATTAGTCTTTTTGAAGTTCAGCATTTATACGGTACTCTATTCCTTGGGCAGAAAGCTGGAACTTGCCAATGACTCCATATTGAGGAAACCAGGGACTTCTAATAAAGAGACAAAGATAAACCCAAAATTGTATCTACATCGGTATATACTGCTGATCTTTGAATTTCATGATCAATAAGAACATCACAAATGCAAGAAACGAATTCTCTTGGACCACAGAGAATATCATTAGGAGAATTTGCCATGCGGAAGGCAGAATGGGATTGGAAGTTCTCAGCTTTTACCGTTGGATACCAGTGGCTGCCAGGCAGGTGTAAACATAGGCTTACACCTATGTTGTTAGACATAGTGTTGGACAAGATTTTGGTCAGCTCCGCTCTGGCTGTGCTGAGTTGGGCAATGCTCTCCAGGGTGTGAGTGGCTATTCCTGTTATGAAGATTAAGGAAGCAAAAACTGGAGCTTTGGGGTGAATACAGGACACTGGCATGTTTGGATTTCTGCCTCTTGACCTTCACTTGCTGTATCACCTATCTCAGCAGAACTCCAAAGTGAATGACAACAAAATATGCTAATTTAGCTCTATTATGACAATTGAACATCATACAATAAGGAATCTGTTAAATGTACAATGCTTTAAAATGTGTGTGTATGGTTATGCTTGTCTATTTTCATTCTCACTTGCTTGCAATCCAATATGTTTTATTTTTGAAACTGAAAATGGTGTGGTTTCAGACACATTGCAAGGATGCAATCATATGATAATCCGGGGTGTAAGCATTATCAGCCCCAGTTAATAGGGGGATAAGATCCACATTAAAACAATGCACAAATTTATCATAATCAGGTAACAATGAGTATCAGAGTGAGGATTAAAACACAAGCCTTCTGACGCTGGAATTCATGGTTTTAATTCTCTGCAGGGCTGCCCTTTCACTAAGGCTGATGGGTCAAGCTATCTAGAGGACTGAAGAAGACAAAAACAAAACTTAAAATGGCTGCAGTTTCTTGATTCCAAAATGTAGTCAATTTAAATATTTAAAATCACTTTGAGGCCGGGGGCAGTGGCTCATGCCTGTAATCCCAGCACTTTGGGAGGCTGAGGCAGGTGGATCACCGGAAGTCAGGAGTTCAAGACCAGCTTGGCCAGCATGGTGAAACCCTATCTCTACTCAAAACACAAAAATAAGCTGGGTATGGTGGCGGGATCCTGTAATCCCAGCTACTCAGTAGGCTGAGGCAGGAGAATCGCTTGAACCCTGGAGGCAGAGATGGCAGTGAGCCGAGATTGCACCGTTGCACTCCAGCCTGGGTGACAAGAGAGAGACTTGATCTCAAAAATAAAATAAAATAAAATAAAATAAAATAAAATAAAATCACTTTGATAATAGCCAATTATAGAAAAAATAAAGCACTGAAATAATTTTATACTTTGTTCTGGGAGGCAATAAAAATGTTTACCTATACAATGTATACTGCCTTCCTCTGCAAGACATAATCAATGTTCATTTCATAGTCTAGAGATTCTTCTGAGAGATGTTTGGTCTTTTGCAATGATGCATATCTTCATGGGGACGTGTTGGTTTTGGTAACCTGTAGTCATAATCTTTAAGATTAACTGTATAATTTCAAGAATTATTCAAAATAATAGTCTTCTTTATATTTCCAGTTTGATCAAGACTGTAGATTTATTTATTTTTTAATTGAATTACATCAGGGCACAAGCTAATACTTTTTTCTTGGAAGACACTGGAAACTATAGACAGATATTTAGCACCTAGTGAGAGTCTCTCTTGAGGCATGAATCTGTTACAACAACCTCTCTGCATTTAACAACGGCATGATCTACTGGAGATATTTACAAACCAGTACTACATTACATTGGTATGTAGAAGCACTGACTGTACATATAATACATTTTTGTCTCCATATTTTATCATCTGTAATCATTTTGCAGACAAGTAATAATGTTCCATCCAAATTTAATTTAAATTGCAACCGCATCCAAGTGCTACCAATGGAGATACCTCACATTGACAGCCAAGTGAATGGACGGCTGCCACGCCCAGATGAAAACCATGTCCCAGCAATGACAGGTCTGCCAGGACCTATCTTCTCCAACGACAGCTGTGGAGAGTACATGGTTTCTGACATTGACTATAAACCATGACTTGATTTCGGAGGCATTAAAATATGAAGAAACCACATATTTAAAAGTGATAGATGTGGTGAGAGAGGTCAGTGAGACAACCAGTTGCAAAGTAAATATGGACAAATCAGTTTTTCTACATGTCAGCAATAAAAAAATCAGTATATTTTCCTTTGGTGTCGTTAGAAGATGCATTGGAAATTATTCTATTATTGTAATATTTATGCTGTGATAACAATCACTTCAAAATCACTTTTGCAGTCCTTTGCAGTAAATTTACCAAGCAGCTTTCTAACACAAAAAGAGGGGCATCCCCTGAATTTTTCCCCTTTGTCGGGAACTGTGCTAAACGCTCCACAGATAACGTCTCAATTAATCCTAATGAGAACCCATGCAGGAGACGCCACCTATAACAAAAATGATAAAACTGAGGCTTAGAAAGAAGTTAATAAACTGTGAAAAATCATATATTCGTGGAAAGAAAAGACTGGCTTTTTTTTTTTTTTTTTTTGACAAGTGGAAACATTCAAGTCTGTTTCTCTTTAATTCTAAGGTTCAACCAAATTCTCCATAATTATGTTGTTTTAATAGAGTATTTCATCTCAGAAAAAGTTGCCAGAAGAGGTTTCTTCAAAAGTTAACAGGCCAAGCGAGATGACTTACGCCTGTAGTCCCAGCACTTTAGGAGGCTGAGGTGGATAGATCACCTGAGATCAGGAGTTCAAGACCAGCCTGGCCCACATGGTGAAATGTCATCTCTATGAAACATACAAAAATTAGCCGGGCATGGTGGTGCACACCTGTAACCCCAGATGCTCCAGAGGCTGAGGCAGGAGAATTGTTTGAACCTGGGAGGCGGAGGTGGCAGTGGACTGAGATCGTGCCACTGCACTCCAGCCTGAGCCACAAAGTGAGACTCTGTCTCAAAAATAAAAGAGTTAACAGAGGACCCTATTACTTGCTAGAAATGTTATTTTCAAATTTAGTCGAACTTTCTTAGTCTTTATAGGAAAAAAAAAAGATTAAAGAAATCAAGTTTTATTTTAATAATTTTCAAATACTTCTCTGAAACATGGTGAAAGTGTTAGAACTTTATCAGACCATAAACCAGGATCAAAAGCCAATAAAGACCTTTTACATTTTTCCATCTTCAAAATAAGGAGTGTTCCAGTTACCTTTTAAGAGATAATCTGAATTGGTTCATCCTTCTGTAATCTTTATGGCTAAATGTAACCAAGGCCACCAAAACACCACAATGTGGCATGTATCCAGTGAAGATGCAGACTTCAGTGAGGATAATGCATCAATATCAAAACACAGAAAACTGGTGAGGGGATGGCATAAAAATTGAACTCCCTAAAATTAAATGGAAAAAGTTCCAGGGATCCCCTGAACTTTGTATTTTTAGTTTGAATGAGAAATCCCTTTAAACTCTTGATGTTGTCATAATTGATTTTCTACATTTTATTTCTCAATTTAAGTCTATTCTCAAAAAGGGGAATATTGGATTACGTGTTTACCGACTGAGTTCGAATGCAAAACTACGGAGAAGAAAAACACCACTGAATTAGGCATCTAATAAGCAGCGGACATCGTAAATTGAGTGGTTTGAGAAACAGGGAAGTGTTTTCACTATATTGTCTGCATGCTAGAGAGTCATTGCAGATCTTATCCAGTTAAATTGCTGCCAAAATTGCCTCTTTCTCACACTATCAGTTGCCACTTCTGGCAATTACTGGAGTGATAATAAGTCTATAACCTCCTATAGAACTAGGATGCACCATAACCAGAACATCAACATCACCTTTAAAAACAAATTAAAATCGCCACACAACAGACTCTGACGCTGGTTCTGTGAAAGGCATCCTGGAGCTAGAATGTCCGTGCCGTCCTCCTGTCCTCACAGCCTGCCTCTCAGGGCTCCGTCTGATGCTGCTTCCTGTCACAGCCCTGCAAGGAGAGTCTCTCGGAAATCAGCAAAAACTCAAGGTTTGCATGTGACCGGCTGAATGAGAAGTGAACTGGAAAACCACTGGCAAAGGCACCCACGGGATACTGCACCCGGCAGAGACAAAGGCAAAAACGGAAACTGTCATCGATATTACAGAGGCGCTGCCTGACAGCCCTGGTGTGTCATCATCATCCGGGTGTCCCCACCGCTGAACACAGGGTGGGATTCCCGTGCCTTACTAAGGACTTCCTTTTTCTATGGACCTGGTGGGTTGCGATTCAATCTCTAGGGCACAGGTGTCTGCGGTACAAATATGTTGTCCTTATAACCATTGTTGAATTCCTGTGAGACAGGATTTCTGAGGCTGAGACCACTTTTGCAATAATCAGTTTACCTGAAACTAATGCAACTAATCAATTTATTGCTTATACACAGGATTTTAAACGTCTTCCAGAATAGAAACAAGTGTCATTTATTCTTTCGGTGAATATTTATGAGACTCCTGCTGTAGGCCAAGCATCGTCCTGGGCACTTTGGATTCCACTGGAGAATGGGATAGACAAAGACCTCTGCTCTTGTCGAATTGACTTTCTGGTAAGGTAGAAACAGAAAACAATCAATAAACACAATAAACAAGTAAATCATACAATATGTGAGAAGGCGGTAAGTGCTAAGGCAAAAAAAAAAAAAAAAAGAGGAAAATAAATAAAGGTGAAAAAGAGGATTTAGAAATGTGAGAGCTTGATGTCCTTGGAGATTGCAATATGTAAGTACAGTCCGAAGGGTAGAGCTTCCATTTCTGAGAGCCTAACCTCCAGGAAAACCGTCAAGATTTTAAATTCAATGCAATGCAAAATTAAAATTTGACTCTATTCACCTCAAATGCCCAACCTCTGCATCCTACCTCAGGGAAATGCCAACTTCATTCTCATTGCATAAACAGGCAGAGGAGACAGAATTCTATTCAATCTCAAGGGGGATCTGTTCTGTTGCCTTCATATTTTTCTTATAAGGCAACAGGCTTATGTTATTTGAAAGAAATAGAAATTTAGCCAATACGCCACTGTAACAATCACTGAGATGGTAACCGCCCTTTGAGGAAAAAGGAATGATGACAAAAGCGGGGATTCCGCTTGGACGTCCCGTGGCAGGTTTTCATGTTTCTCACAGGGCTGACTTTTCACACTGAGCCTCCAAATAAAGGACTGTGATTTGTATTTAGGAGAAAGTAAAAAAATTAATGTTTCTTCCAGTGAATCTTGCACACACTCACACAATAATTATATGCATATATGTATGTATGCTTGTGTGTGTGTGTGTGTATATATATTTAATGGAGGGTCACCCTAAAATTTTACAAGAGAATAATGATAGGGTATACCCATGTATGTGTGTGTGTGTATTTAAATGGAGGGCACCCTAAAATTTTACAAGAGAGTAATGGTAGGGTATATACATATATATATGTGTGTGTGTATATATGTATGTGTGTGTGTGTATATATATAGATATATATATGGTCCTGAAATAAATGAAATTTATCCCTTGGAATTAAAAAAAAACCTTACTAGAGGTGACGGCGGGGTGTATTTGACCATAGATTGAAGGAAACAGGCTGACAGGACAATCTGATAGGGCTGGGATTCTGCACATCAGAATAAATAACTACTCATATATTTTACAGCTGACAAACTGAGGCCCTCAGTTCTTGCCCCAGCCCAACCTGCACAAGGTCCCACATGACACAAGCTGAGAGCTGTGAGGCAGTCGAGCAGTTCTTGAGCTTCCTGAATGTCATTGCTGGGTCAGCTCGTCACACTTCGAACCAGCTGATAAAGAGACAAAGAGCCCAGTGGACCTGGGAAATCTGTGACCAAGAACACAGTGGGCAGCGGGAGCTTCCTGATCACACTGATTCTCCCTGTCCCTAACCCCGATGAGAGGGTGCAGAGGCAGGGGCAGAAAGGGGCTGCACACAGGGTGTATCCCCGCCGAGGACACCCCCATCTGACGTGGGCTGCTGGTCACCTTGCCATCCTCCTCTCCATGGAGAGATGCTACCTGTAGCACACCGGGGTGTAAGCACTTCCTTTCTGGGAAGGAGAGGGGGTCTTTATCTTTGCTATTTAATAGTTAAATACATCTAAGCAAATTGCTGTTAAAGCCTAGATAGGAAGACGTGAAAGATTTCTCAATAATTGTCTCTAAAAAATGCATCCCAGATTCTTACCCCTGACAGGTTGCTGGCAGATGTTCCCATTTGGTCAGCCACTCAATCAATCTGACCAACAATGTGTGGATGTATACGCCACCATTCAATTATCCATCCATCCGTCGATGGACACAGGTTAATTTCATATCTTGGCTACTGTGAACACTGCTGCAATGAACATGGAAGTGCAGGTATCTCTTTGACCTACTGATTTCCTTTGGGTGTATACCAAGAAGTGGGATTGCTGGCAAATTTTTTGAGGAACCTGGATGTGGTTTTCCATAATGGGTGTATATTACAACTTGAATATATTCAATCTTTATTTGTAAATACAATGCTGAAACAGAGCAGGGCCAAATCCACTTGGGTTGCCTCATTTAGTACTTAAGTAAAGCATAATCACCAAAAATGCAACAGGATTGAAAAAGTTGTAGATATTCAGGTTAAAGATGTACATTGTGTAGACAATAAAAAACACTGAAAAATTTTGTCGAGCTGAGCTAATATTTTACTTTGCGTGGGGGATGTATTTTTTAATTGATTCTACTTATTTAAAAGTGAAATGCTTATGAAACTGAACTTTGCCCATATTTCACAACTTTATATGGATTATCACAACCTATTTACAGGGAGATTACTTACATTAAATGTTTCTAGGCTGGCTGTGAGGAAGACTGAGAGATCTACAAATTCAATCTACATATTCATTCCACTGCTATTTATTAAGTGTTTGCAATGTGCTAAGTACATTATAAATCATGTGAAGTCCTCCAAGCCCTAGCCTAGTGAGCCTTTATATGCAGACATAAAGGCAATGAGTGGAAATAATGCAACATGTTATAACACTGACAATCGCGCCTAGAAAACCTCACACAAACGGGACCTTTGTCTCTATCTTTATCATTCCTTACCTGAACGTTGTTGTTATCCATATCTTTAAGGTCAGCTAGTTTTATTAAATGCAAATCTTAGCCTATCCCACTTAGAAATTATTTGAATGACTGTTCATGACTTTGGGAATCAAGTTCAAGTTTCTTCCCGTGGTGGAATGAGTCATTCCATGTTTCTCCTTATCCCCATTTCCATTCATTTCTCCATTTCTGGAAATGCAATGTGCTATTTCATGCCTCTGGGCTTTGCAAATACTTTCCACTGCCCAGAATACTATTTCCTCCTTAAAGGCTAATGGGATTCTTTTTCTCACTCTTAAGACACTTTAAATGTCATTGTCATTGTCCTTTTTGAGATTGTGTTTTTTCTTGCTCATTGTACCTTAAATTTGCTTATAGATTGCACATAAATCAATGAATTATAGCTATTTTTCCAATTGTTTATTGTGGTAAAATATGCGTAACATAAAGGTACTATCTTAACCATTTTAAGTGTGCAGTTCAGTGTTATTAAATACCTTCATAATGTTGTGCAACTACCAACACCATCTATTTCCATAGCTCTTTCCATTTTGCCGAACCAAAGCTCTGTACCCATTACATGACCACTTTCTCTTCTGCTTTCTATTTCAGTGATTTTGACTACTCCAAGTATCTCATGTAAATGGAATCCTCAGTATTTGTCTTTCTGTGAATGGCTTACTTTACTCAGCATAATGTCATCAAGATTCATCCATGCCGTAACATATGTATGAATTTTCTTCCTTTTTAGGATGAATAATATTCTATTGTATAAATAGACCACAGTTTGCTTATCGATTCATAAGTCAATAGATATTTGGGTTGCTTCCATTTTAGTTATTATGAATAGTACTATGAAAATGACTATACAAGTATATCTTCAAGATCCTACTTTATTTAATTTATTTATTTACTTCAAGATAGGGTCTTGCTCTGTGCCCAGGCTGGAGTGCAGTGGTGCAATCATAGCTCACTGCAACCTTAGACTCCTAGCTCAAGGGATCTTCTCACCTCAGCCTCCCTAAATACTGGGATAACAGATGTGAACAATCACACCCTGCCAAGAGCCTGCTTTTAGACCTATAGGTAGACTGGCTAGATCACAGGGTAATTCTACTTTCAGCTTTTTGAGGAACCACCATGCTATTTTACACAGTGACTGCACCATTTTCCATTCCCAGTGGCAGTGCACAAGAGTTCCAATGTCTCCGCATCTTCACCAACACATTTTCATTCCTGGTGTTTTGATGGTAGCCATCCCAATGAGTGTAGAGTGGCATCTCATGGTAGTTTTGATTTGACTTACCTAATGATTAGTGAGGTTGAACATCTTTTTAGGTGCCTTTTGGCTATTAGTATATCTTCTTTGGAGACATGTGTATTCAAATATTTTTGTCAGTTTTCGAATTAGGTTATTTGTTGTTGTTTTTAAGTTATAGCTATTTTTAAAGATACTTTAAAAATATAATGTGAGCTTATTGAAAGCAGGAAGCATATTTTATCTGTATGCATATCTCAGTAACTAACACAGTACTGTGTACATAGTAGCTAATCCATAAATATTTATTAAAAGAACAAATAAATGAATGCACATGCAGGATTGCAGTAGTATTTGGGTGAGAGACCCCATTGTTTTCTGTTGTATAACACAGACCACTGCCCAGGTTTTCCCCTAAATCCAGCCTTCCTTTCTCCTATAGGGAAGGGATTTTTGTGAGATGCCTCATCCCCCAGCTGGAGACGAAGCTTCCATCCTCTGCTCAGTGGAGGTGCCTTCGTAATGAGGTTTGGGTCAGAGCAATGTAAATGAATCAAGTCTGTGAAATGTCAAGGTCATCCTCAACACAGAGGCAAACCACTTGGCTGAAATAATGCTGTTTCTCTTTTCTCTTGCCTGGACTCCCAGCAAGCTAATGACTCATATTTGATAGATGCCACAAAGCAGCTGGGTAAAACAGCAAGACTCCTAGTGTAGATGTGTGGGGCAGGACCCATACCTGTGGCATTAGCCCCTTCCATGTGATTAGAAAGGAGAAAGACACTCTTTTTTCTAAGACACTGGATCTGAGGTCTCCTCCTTCTCATCTGATACAGAAGTAGTCTCCACAATACATGCCTCAATTTTTTTTGTTTTGTTTTGGTTTTTTTCATTTGTTCGTTTTTTTAGACAGAGCTCTGTTGCCCAGGCTGGAGTACAGTGACGAGATCCCAGCTCACTGCAACCTCCTCCTCCTGAGTCCAAGCAATTCTCTTGCCTCAGCCTCCCAAGTAGCTGGTATTACAGGCCTGTGCCACCACACCCGGCTAATTTTTGTATTTTTAGCAGAGGCAGGGTTTCAGCATGTTGGTCAGACTGGTCTCAAACTCCTGACCTCAAGCAATCCACCCGCCTCAGCCTCCCAAAGGGCTGGGATTACAGGCATGAGCCACCATGCCCAGCCGTGCCTCAAATTGTCATCTAACTTTCATTAGAATGCTTCCACTAGTGTTCCCTACCTCATGCGATAGCCTGTTCTAAGGTTGGAAAATAAATATCAGAGTCTACTTATGCCTAAATTATAATTTCCGCTGGTTGGTTCAGTGATAGAGCCTGAAGCTCCCCGGCTCATGTGGCCAAGCCACACTCATTACATGAAGAGCGCTATTATCGTCCTAGTAGCCTGTGCTCTTCTAGACCGTAAAATCACGGACTCTGAGCCATTTCTCCCATTACGGGTTTCCCAGATAATTTTTATGTTTTCACCAGGATTTTTCAAGATTCTGTGTGTTTCACAGTCTGTTAATATCAATCATTAAAGGCTACTTTCTGAAACTGAATTAAATGGGGCATGAACTATGCCTAGAAACAGGTAGTACCATGTATAGGTAGAACATCTTCCTTTTTTTAATTCATTCAAGAAAAATGTGTGGGATGCTTATTAAATGCTTGGCATTCTTTTGGGTGCTGGAGATGACTGGGACAATTCCTGCCTCCCAGAAGCTCATCAACCACAAAGAGAGTAAATTTTCTTCAAAAACACTAGAACCGATCAATTTGCCTCTGACCCTGCAGAACAATGGTCAAAAGGGAAGATTTCTTTGCCCATAAATATCAACAAAACTCAGCTTTCATTGCCTAAATGTCTTCCAAATACATTCCTCCATTGTACTAAAATTGACTTTTTTCAAAGACCAAAATATAGCAAGATAATTGTATTTAAAAAAAAAATCTTTCCAAGTCTATGGCCATCAAATGTCCTTTATATTTCTCTACATTTGAAGGGATCAAAGGTCATTTACAAATAAACACACGTCTCATGGCCATGTCTCCACAACTCTTTCCTCTCTGCTGAAATCTCCATTCTCTCAAGTTAAGGTACATGTGTGTCTATATGTTCATACATACAAATATAAATATGCACATACATATACACACATGTATATTTATAAACAATATTTATATATATTTATATGCATAGAAGGAAATCAAGCATTTAAAAATAAATTACATTCTTGGAAATCATCCAAGAATTTCAGGACAAAGACTTCTGAAAATGGCTGGACACCTACCTATAAGGCCACTGTGATTTTTGATATATACCATTACAGAATTAATAACAGGATATGATGTAAACTGAAACACGAAGGATTGTGCTAGTCCAATTCTGATAGATGTCTTTTAAAATTGTGCCCACAATCCTAGAATTTATGCTGACAAGGAAAATGATAATGCAAATAAAGAACTATATGCTGTAGGATTCTGCTTTCTAATCATACAATGTGTGCATACGTGCTGGGTGCATCCAATCCAGTGTGTTCCCCGGTTCCGTTTTACAAAAAGCCTGACCTAGTGGTTGTGTCAGAGGGCCTTCTGAATGATCTCCTCCAATGAGTACTGTGGCTCAATGTTCAGACATCACCAAGAAAATGACCTAGTCCATGAACCGTTCTATGCTTCGTGGACAGCAGTTATTCCCAGCTTATGACTGAGTTATGTTCTAACAGTTCACCTTTAAGTAGTTACTTTTTTCCTGTCAATTTTATTTACACGTGCAGGTGCGTTACACGGGTATATTGCATGATGCTGAGATTTCGGATACAGATCCTGTGACCCAGGTAGTGAGCATTGTACCCAACAGGTAGTTTTTCAGTCCATGCCTCTCTCTCCCCCTCTCTCCTGAACTAGTTAGTCCCTGGTGTCTACTGCTCCCATCTTTATGTCCAAATACCTCATGTTTTCACTTATAATTCATTTCTTTTTATTTTGTGGTATGAAAATTGCTATATTGAAAGGTTTATTGAACTCATAATTTTCTGGATTGTGGCACAAATATTTTAATGCCATAGATCACACGCTTCCTCTAGAAAACAAGCCTAAAACACAGTGACAAAACCGTCTCAGTAGTTGAGTCCCAGCGGGAGAGGGTGGAAGCAGTGGAGGAGTAGAGGGGCCTCCGGGAACCCACTGCTCTGCAGGAACTAAATGTTCTTTCTTAGGTCCCTCCAGGCACTGTGCGTTTCTGAATCCCACACTAAACGGCAATTATTAACTTCTTGGAGGTTGACCACCCCCAGATTCAGACGCTTTGTCTGCTGTGACCAGGAAAGAAGAGAAGTCCCATCCCAAGAGTTCGTAAGAGGGATGCCCAGGAGAAGCACAGAACACACCCACAGGATCTTCTGGCCTCTTCAATTTAGATTGGAATATTTAGTGAATAAATACAATGTTAATTTTATTCTGCAAGAAAATTGTTTATAATTCTGGTTACTGAGAGGGGTAATTTGCATTAAAAAATTAAGGCTTTTTTTTTTTAGATGGATTTTCGCTCTTATTGTACAGGCTGGAGTGCAGTGGTGCGATCTTGGCTCACGGCAACCTCCGCATCCCGGATTCAAGCAATTCTCCTGCCTCAGCCTCGCGAGTGGCTGGGATTACAGGCATGCGCCACCATGCCTGGCTAATTTTGTATTTTTAGTAGAGATGGGATTTCTCCATGTTGGTCAGGCTGGTCTCGAACTCCCAACCTCAGATGATCCACCCGCCCTTGCCTCCCAAAGTGCTGAGATTACAGGCGTGAGCCACCTCACTCGGCCAAAATTAAGGCATTTTGAGTGGAAAAGATTGAGATCCCAAAGGCTTCCTTGAGAATTCAAACTTAAGGAAACCCCCTGAGGTGGACAGATTTGGCCCACACAAAGGCCGAGGTGGAGCACAAGCATCTGAAATAGAGTCACAGTTGGGGTGGGAAGAAACAGGACTCAGTGAGTAAGGCCTTCCCCTAAGCCTGAAGGCTGAAGTAGGACGGCTTTGGGTTCATGGTGTGGGAGTGCTGGAGTCTCTCTCAACCTGGGTATCCAATCCCGTATCCTGGGGACAGTGGCTGTGGGAGAACATTTGAGGTACTATTGGAGGGCGCCTGAGCTCAATATGGGCATGAAAATATCCTTGACAAAGTAAAACAGTGACTTTGTTCAGGACCAGTTCTGCACCAGTGTCAGTGACCAGACCACAGTAAAGGGCTCAGCAGAATTCGGGAATCCGGTGCCCTGCACTTGATGAGCGGCTATAGCTGCTGTATCAACAGCCCAGGGGCTCCTTAGCCAGGCTTGGAGTCAGCTGTGGAATCAGGTCTCTGCCCTGCAGCATCCTACTGAGAGGCTTCACGTGTTTCTTGTGACTGATGAAGTCCTCCAGCCTCACGGGGTCTGTCTGCTTTCCAGCTCCCTGTGAACGTGCACGGAGGCAACCTCAGGACTTTATGAGGGTCTCGCAGGAGTAGAACCTGGAGAGGAAAGAAGAACATTCTCCGGAAAAATGGGAGGATGCAATGGGGATGTGTGTGTCTTTATTGGTGCGTCCAGGCTAATACATGGAATTAGTAGCCGCACGACAGAAGTATACTTTTAATGAATGCCAATCACAAATTATTAAGTTACTTCTAACCTTTTAATAAAATGCTTAACCAATAAGTTAATTGACAGAAAAAAAAAGAGTCTAAAAAACAAAACACCCATTAAATCCAAATAAAGCAATTAACTGATCCTTTCACTGACTCTTATTTTGTCACCATATACAGATGGTCTAAGACGCAGATCCCACTCAAATCTCTAAATATGCTTCGACTGGTTTAAGATAAATATTACTTATTTTAATTAAGATTTTTTAAACGTAAGGTCACACTTACACCCTGCCCTTTGTCGTAGTTTCAGAATGATTTATTTGTGTTTCTGTCTGAGCATCAGTGAGCAGCGCTTGTTAACACCTTACATTTTTCTGTACCCCTGAATATTCAAACACCAAAGCCTTGTAGAGACACCCATGTGCACTAGGGGATGTCTTCATTTTATTCCTCTATGAAATGACAGCCAATATTTCAATCTGGAGAATGACTTCCACTGTTGGATTTCACAAGATTTTACATTGTGCCTTCTTTTCAAAACTATTTTCACTATTAAATTAATATACAGAAAATTTGGAAAAGATTGGAGGAGAGCTCCCATTATTCTCCCCACCCTAGCAGAACTGATGCTATAATTTTTGGCCATGCTTCTAGTTTTCTTTCTTGTATGCTTATCTTTTACAAAGTTGACCTAATAAATAAAAGCCAATCTGCATCACGATTCTTCACCTAGAGTGATTTTCATTCTAGCCACGCCTCTTTTGTTTACAGGCAGTAGACACTTACCTGGGCTTGTTCAGAAAAATGATGATGTCGGCATTACAAGATCAGCACCCTGAGTTCCTGTGGGAACATCAAGGTCAAGGCTATGTCCCTCATGGTGCTGTGAGGGTGGAGAGTGCTCTCATCTCTGCTTCTTTCCGTGTGCTCACTCCACCTGCCTCTCAGCATTCTTCCCTAATATCTTGACAAGGGTCCAGTGATGTTCATGTAAGAGTTGACTTGGCTTTATCAACCCATTATTAACTGAAATAGTTTGGATATTCGTTCCCCCAAATCTCATGTTAAAATGTAATCCTCTGTGTTGGAGATGGGGCCTGGTGGGAGATGATTGGATCATGGAGGTGGATTTCTTATGATTGGTTTAGCACCATCCTTCCGTGGTGCTATTCTTGCAATAGTGAATGATTTCTTGTGAGATCTGGTTGTTTAAATCCAGTGGCACCTCCCCCCAACCCTCTAGCTCCCTTTCCTGCCATGTGAGACACCTACTCCCCCTTTGTCTTACCCCATGATTGGAAACTTTCTGAGGCCTCCCCAGAAGCTGATGCCAGCCCTATGCTTCCTGTATAGCCTGCAGAACCACGAGACAATTAGATCTCTTTTCTTATGAATTACACAGCCTCAAGAATTTACAGCTTTGCCGGAACCACCTACTTCACCATCCCGTTTCCACGGGATATTTAAGATATTTCAGAATTTCCTAAAGCAAGAAGATTTGCTCTATTGACCTCTCTCTCCCTCATACTCTATCTATCTATCTATCTATCTATCTATCTATCTACCTACCTACCTACCTACCTACCTATCATCTGTCTG
Organism: Papio anubis; assembly: GCF_008728515.1. Lineage (NCBI taxonomy): Eukaryota > Metazoa > Chordata > Mammalia > Primates > Cercopithecidae > Papio > Papio anubis. The sequence goes on from NC_044986.1 coordinate 122,002,523, forward strand.
TCTATATATTTATATCTATAGATATCTCTCTATATAGGTATCTGTACACACACATATGCTTCTCAACTAACAGTAAAGTTACATCACAATAAATCCATCTTTAGTTGAAAATATTTTAGGCTGAAAATGCATTTGGTATACCTCATCTGCTAAACATCATAGCTTAGCCTTGCCTACCTTAAACATGCTCAAAACACTTCGATTAGCCTAGAGTTAGTCAAAATCATTCAACACAAGCAAGTGTTAAATAGTTTATGTAGTCTATTGAATACTGTGCTGAAAGTAAAAAACGGCATTGTCCCTGTAATCCCAGCACTTTGGGAGACCTAGGCAGGTGGATCATCTGAGGTCAGGAGTTCGAGACCAGCTTGGCCAACATGCTGAAACCCCAAAACCCCATCTCTATTTTAAAAAAATACAAAAAATTAGCCAGGCCTGGTGGCAGGTGCCTGTAATCCCAGCTACTTGGGAGGCTGAGGCAGGAGAATTGCTTGAACCCAGGAGGTGGAGGTTGCAGGGAACCGAGATGGCACCACTGCACTCCAGCCTTGGCCACAAGAGTGAAACACCATCTCAAAAAAAAGAAAAGAAAGAAAAAAGAAAAAGAAAAATCGGCATGGTCATGGTTATGTGGGTTGTATGCGCACTGTGGTAAAGTTGTGGGGGTTCAAGTTACAACGTTTTGACTTTTGATTACACCTATGCAATCACTCTGTTTTTCACCATCAGCACAGTATTCAATAAACTACGTAAAATATTCAACACTGTTTTTATATAAAATAGGATTTGTGTCAGGTGATTTCACCCACCTGTAGGCTAAGGTAAGCGTCCCGAGCACATGTAAGTTACGCTACACTGATCTATGCAGCTTGATGAGTTAGGGATATTGAATGCGTTTTTGACTTACTGAGAGAGAGAGGGAGTTGGTGAGTTTCATGACGGGATGCCTAAGAGGGAGTCACAGACTGGCAAATTTAGTTGGATTAAAAAACAGAAAAGGTAAGGAAATGGGCACAACACTTCTAAATGATCTGAAATATCTTGGTTGAGGAAAAAAAGCAGTTTGAGAAATGAGATAAGAGTAGAAGAAGAAGACGTTGTGAGCTTAGGATAGCGGAGTAGTGCTGGGGTTCCTCCGAGGCTCCGACAAGCAGTCAAGGAATGAGATGAGGGAGCAGGGGAGACAGAAGAAGGACGGGATGATTAGAGGACGAGGGCAAGGCTGGGAGAGACAAGAGGTTGTCTGGGACAGACTCGAATGGTTGTAAAAAAGAATGTAGAGAATTGCGGCAGTAAAAATAGAAACTCCTGGGAAACCTTATGAATGGGGGTGGGATTGTTTAGCTTCATGAATGGGAGGGACAAAAGCTTGAACAATAACGACCTGGAGCCTCCTGTGAAGGAGAAGGTTTGTGGGTCTGCTGGGAGGGTCTGGAGAAAAGCAAATATTATGTCTGCACCAAGCTGAAGGGGGACACGTCTTTCACATGCTTGGAAATGGGAAAGTGGCCAGGTTGGATAAGAGTCAAGAAGGAGAATGAATTTTCAAAACCATTGAAATGTCTTGACGGGGACTTGGCAATCGGACGGTATCGCTCTCTATGTTGGGAAACTCGGGTGAAAGGAAGTGATATAAGGAGAAATTAACAGTTTTGTTAAAAATGACATTTTTCTCCCTGTCATCCATCCAAATAATTCCATTGTCAGTGATATCCCTTTCCTCGGCCTCAGACCCTCCCTTCACATTCCGTCCCTTTCCTCTGCGGCTTCTTGCAACCCAGGCATGCGTCACTTTCTGGCTGTAAATCATGCACTTTTCTCTGTGTCGCTTTTGAAATGTGAAGGATGCATTCTGTCATGTAATTAGTCACAAGGGGTCCAAGTGTCACCTTTTCCTTCTTTTTGCAGATCCCTTAACGTCTAGCATGCAGCCAAGCACTTCAATGTACACAAAATATTTACCAAATAATCTGAATTGTCTGGTTCCAGACATTGTTTGATTTATAAACATTGCTTTGGTGCAGGTTAAAACGAATGAACAACTCTCTTTCTTATGCCCATAGATATCTGGATTATAACTGAATCTAATGCCGTGGCATTGTTAAGGACCCTGATCTATATATAGGGGGAAGACAAGGGACCACAGTCCTTCAGGGAATATTGCAACACTCCAATTATTTCTATCATATGCAGGCATTATAGTGCATAAAATTCAAAATCCCAAGTAAGACGTCACCTGTGTCATCATCTCAGATTGAGACTGGAGTTGCTGCTGTGGTGTGTGTCAGGGGCAGCACTGCATTTCCCCCTGCCTTGAATTTACGACAGAGGAGGCAGAGCCCAGGAAAGGTAGAAACACAGACTTTGGATTGCCATAAGGCACAATCAAATCCTAGCACGACTCTGATTGCACATGGATGGGGAAATTACTTACTCCCTCCGAACCTCAGTTTCAGTGTTTGTAATATTGAAACGCGGTAATTAATATCGACTCCATGGAGTTGGGACCACAGTTAAGTAAGAACACACGCAAAGTATTTAACACACTATGGGGCTTATAAAAATAGCTTAATAACTGGGAGTCATGGTGATTTCTTATTGTAATTATAATTAAAGATAAGTGTAAAGGGGCCAGGCATGGTGGATCATGCCTGTAATCGCAGCCCATTGGGAGGCCAAGAAGGGGCAGATCACTTGAGGCCAGGATTTTAGGACCAGCCTGGCCCACATGGCGAAACCCTGTCTCTACTTAAAGAAAAACAAAAAAAATAGCTGGGTATGGTGATGGGCACCTGTAACCCAGTTACTTGGGAATATAGGAGTATCTGGGATTATAGCTACTGGAGAGGCAATAGAGTTGCTTGAGGCAGGAGAATTGAATCAGGAGCTTGAACCAGGAGGTGGAGGTTGCAGTGAGCCGAGATAGTGCCTCTGCACTCCAGTCTGGGTGACAGAGCGAGGTTCCATCTTAAAAAAAAAAAAAAAGTGTAAAGGAAAATTTCAGGGCTTTAACAGTTCTGGTAGAATGTAAATAATCATCAAATAACCCATAAGGTCCTTTAGTCATAAAATGCTTCTTAGTAGCTAGGGTACCATCTCACAGGTTCCTGCGTAGGGAGTCCATCATCACGTATTTTTATAACATTTAACCTGAATCTTGCATCCCCTAAGTTACAAATAAAGTTTTATTCCTCCGTGGATTTATGTCATGGGTAAGACTGATCTATGAATTTTGAGTGCTGAGTTACCTCTTTAGGGCAAGTGTATCCTTCAAATCCTGCTTTTTAATGTGAGAGTACTGGTCAACCTGTAGTCTGGGTTTTGAACAAAGGACTGTGTAGAGATGTCATCTGCTCTCACAGCGGAGAACACAAGAGCATTTCTAAAGACACATCCCATGCATTTCCTTCTAAAACATCTGGCTAAAATGACACATTTTAATCAATGTAATTTCTTCTTTAATCCCATGGATTTTTTATTTATTTTTTCTGCCTTTACCGTATAGCACCAATACAATAATAAAAACCTAAGAGAAAACAAGTATCAGCTTTGAAAAGCATGAGTCCTAAATTCACTAACTTATCCAAATGTCTAATTGCTATTGTATTATATATTCACCAAATGAGTTGAATGGCAAATTAATTAGAGGAGGTGAACCAAGATACACTAAAGCTAAGAAATTTAAGTTTATATTTTTGTTGCTTTGCATTTTTCAAAAAGAAACAGTTTTCAAGCAACTAGATATTTGGTGATAATTAAGTACAAAACTTATAGGCATAATATAGGCAATTAACAACAACAAAAAAAAACCTTCACCTTAGGAGCATTTTATGTTGTTTCCCTAAAATCTCAATTCCTGATAGACATTGCAAAAAGTCAGCATGCCCCACATTCCTGAAAGCTCTTGAAATGATCAATGCAGTATCAAGAGGAAAGCTGAGAGGGTGAAAGATCACTGCACATCCCTGCGCTGGCAAGGCACCCGTACGAGAGGAAATCTGTTTATCAATGCCAGTTGCTCCTGCTGTTCTAACGATGCCAAAATTCAGCAGGAGTTGCAGAGAGCTGAAAGTACACAAAACAAGTCAGTTACTTTGAAATCCTTGAGCCAGAGCTAAGCGTACCTCAACCCACATCCTAAAAACATCCAAGACGCAATCCTCTTATGTAATCTTGGCTCTTAGAATTCCCTTTGGCAGAGTGAGGAGGGCCATCTTCCCTTTGCCAGGAAAACGCACTTCAAAAGCACAGCCTACCCCGCTTTCTACTATCTGATTTCAAAGCTCTGGTGCTTATCACTTGGACCCCCGCCTAGAGAACATTGCAAATTCCCATAAAGATGCATTAACACAAGATAGAAGAATCTGCCAGTCTGAAGGCATCTGTTCTTTGTCAGCTGTCATTCCGTGAGTTTCTCTTCTGGATGTCAATGGCCAATGACACTGGCCTCGCTTCTAAACATGAGATCAAGGCTGAGATCCCAGGTCAGAGACTCAAGCTGACTTCAGCCTTTTCTCGAATCTGGACTTTGCCACACCTCCACTCTGTGATAGCACACCTTCACAGTTTTTGGGAGGTCACAGCATCCACCTGGATTCGGTACACACGCTGATTTTCAAGGGCCAATCATGACTTGCAATGCTGCATAGGTGTTTTCTCTAAATGGTAATAATAACGCATGAATTATTATACTATTGCTGCTTGACAGTGCTTTTCCTGTGTGTAGTGGTTTTGGATTTCGGCCAACAAAGGCCATCAATTATGCTAGAAAACTAAGGAGCTGGGGGAAAATCACAGGGCAAAATGTATTTTGAGAGACATCATTGTCTAGACTCAAATGTCAGCCTTGGCACCCTCTTCTCAGCCTGGCCTAGATCCACTGTTGGGCAAGTTGATTCTAAAAGGTCCATTTCATTCTCCTCCATGCAAAGCAATGGTAAACAATCAAGTATGTCAAAAATGTTGTTGACAGTGCATGTTTCTTTGGGAAAGATTACATCTTAGTCGTAGCTCATGAGACTCGGGTCTGGATGGAAAAACTATTCCAGTGGAGGATTTACAGAGTACAATCTAAACATAGATGACAAAGCAAAACAACAAGATGGTTATCTCACTTGACAAATTACATACATCATGGCTGGGTGCAGAGGCTCATGCCTGTAATCCCAGCACCTTGGGAGGCCAAGGTGGGTGGATGACTTGAGCCCACGAGTTTGAGACCAGCCTGGACGACATAACAAAACTCCATCTCTACAAAAAATTCAAAATTAACCTGGCATGGTGGCTCATGCCTGTAGTCCCAGCTTCTCAGGAGGCTGAAGTGGGAGGATCACCCAAGCCCAGGAGGTTAAGGCTGCAGTGAGTCGTGATGATGCCACCGCACTACAGCTTGGGGGGCAGAATGAGACCCTGTTACACACATACACACACTAATTACCAATTACATACATTAAAAAATGCCTTGTATGTATCTCTATGCATTGAGATTTTGAGTGAATTTGTTTTCTTCTCTACATTTCTCTATATTTTTTAAGTTTTCTATAATAAATAAGCAGTACCTTGGAAATTCTTGTTCCGACTTTTCTTAAACAAAAGATATGTTGAAAGATTTCACCCAAATGAGGGCTTTAGTTGAAATATAGAATCTGAAATAAAAATTAGAAACATGGTTTCATAACAACTCACTTTAACCTATTTTCTAGAAGCAGAATGAGGAAATGAGGAATCTATTAAAAATTTTAAAATGAAATTTCAAATTCTTACCAGATGTTTTAAAAGTAATAAAATATTACTCTTAAATATCATCTTTCTAGTCTCAATTTTTTGGATGTTTTATTTTTAAAGCAAGAGCTTTCTTTTTTTTTTTTTTTTTTTTTTCCTGTGTAAGTGGGATGGGAATGCTGTTCATCACAAAAAAACTCAAACATTTTAGATCTTAAAGATAGAGGTTGCACTGTGCAACTTCCTTAATTACACGTTAGGAAGCGGGGGACCAGAGAACAGCAGTGACCTCAGGTCACATCATAAGTAAGGCAGGGCCACAGCTCGGGTGGGCTCCCTCCCTCTCCATACTCTTGGCCTGGGGTTTGCTGCAATTTTGGCCAAGTCTCTAGACGGCCTTCTATGCAGCAGTCACTGAGTAGATCCTAAAGGCTTTGACACAAAACGGAATTGGAAGTGGTCATGAGGTCATCAGATGCCTCTCCTAGGGCATGAGGGAGGAGATCACTTTGACTTATCCACACAGCCACTGATTTGCAGGGAGACTCACACAGACAAAACTATACCCCCACCAACACAAACACACTCACCACACACACTGCAAGGGTTTACTACTAATGCCAAACACATGTATTTGGAAAATTAAAATGCGTATAAAGTTTCCAGAGTTCTACTTGTAACTACTGGGATATCTCCTCCTGAAGTTGTGGGGAGTATGGGAACATCCCTTAAATGCAGGTTCTCACTTAAAAGAATCACATAAAGTCCACTGAGACTACTTTTTTTTTTTTTTTCTTGAGATGGAGTTTCACTCTTGTTGCCCAGGCTGGAGTGCAATGGTGCGACTCGGCTCACTGCAACTTCCGCCTCCCAGGTTCAAGTGATCCTCCTACCTCAGCCACCCAAGCAGCTGGGATTACAGGCATGCATTCCTGGCTAATTTTGTATTTTTAGTAAAGACGGGTTTTCACTATGTTGGTCAGGCTGGTCTCGAACTCTTGACCTCAGGTGATCCACCCATCTTGGCCTCCCAAAGTGCTGGGATTGCAGGGGTAAGCCACTGTGATGTAATCGCTGCCTCTTTTCTTTCCAGTCAGAAAGGTGGTGTCACTGATATGGTGGAAAAAGTAAGGATTTAGAAACCTAAGGATGATAATATAACACATAAACCTCGCTTCATTCGAAAGAGTTGTGTGCTCTTGAGAATGTCACTAATCTCTCTGAATTAATATTTCTGTAAAATGAGGACAATATTATATTTCTCACTGCTTTGTCGTAAAAATTATACACGCTACATATCTATAGCCTATTATGGATTGAACTGCGTCCTCCCCAAATTCCTGTGTTGAATGAGGTCAACAGGACCTCACAAAGTGACTGTATTTGGAGATATGGTCTTTAAAGAGGTAATTAAAATAAAATCAGGTCAATGGGGTGAGCCCTAATGCAACATGGCTGGTGTTCTAGTAAGAAGAGATCAGGATATCAGACACACGTAAGGGGAAGATGATGTGAGGATATAGGGAGGGTATGGCTGTCTGTAAGCCAAAGAGAGAGGCCTCAGGAGGACGCCAGCCTGCTGACACCTTGATCTCAGACTTCTAGCCTCTAGAATTGTCAGGAAATAGATTTCTGTTGTTTCAGCCGCCCAATCTCTGGTGCCTAGCAAACAGATGCACAGATGTTCACAGAATACGTGCTCAACAAATCACAGAGGCTATGTTCACCACGATTATTACAGCTTTTCACTGGTAGAGAAGAATGTCGGCTCTGAACTGTACATTAGTGACCACACATGAGAGATTTTTGCAACTCGAATTGCAACTCACTTTATTCACTTCCTGTTTACTCCATCCTTGCAAAGAGTGTCACATTTAAGTTTCCTGTTTTTACAAAAACTTTATTATTGCTATCTACGAAGTATTTTTCTTTAAATTTTTTTTTTTTTGGACGGAGGAAGAAAGTAAAATTGTACCAGGAAGATGAAAATCAACCACAAATTGTATAAGAATCTGCACCAACAGCTAGAAAATTAACTATATCATAAAAGCCTACCCTCACCATATGAGCTATTGAGGTCTACTAAATCATTTCATGCTAAAGGATTTCAGCCTCCTCGTCTCTAAATTATGGAGTTAGGTCGAGTCTCTAAAATTTCCTTCATCTCTGATTCCAAGGCTTGGTATTTAAGACCTCACTTAAAGTAGCAAAATAACATTCACTGATATTCTGGCACTCCAGGAGTGACATACTAGATGACTCTCAGTTATGGCCATTGTCCAGAGAGGAAGTTCAAAGACCGAATAAAGAGTTAAACATGGGAGATCAGGACCAGCCAACATGGTAAAACCCCATCTCTACTAAAAATTAACCAACTGTGGTGGTGGGCCCCTGTAATCCTAGCTACTCGGGAGGCTGAGGCAGGAGAATCACTTGAATCCAGGAGGCGGAGGTCGCAGTGAGTCGATATCGCACCACTAAACGGCCTGAGCAATAGAGTGAGACTCCATCTCAAAAGAAAAAAAAAAAAGTTAAACATGGAAGAATGGACACTGACCAAGTGAAAAACATCTTTCTATTTGATCTTATGGAGTTCAAGTTCAGTAAGAAAAACAACTGTGTTCATTAGCGACCAATTTCTGAATGACAAAAATATATATACAACCATGCATTGCTTGACAACAGAGATAGGAGAGATGGGTTCTGCAAAATGTGTCTTTAGGTGATTTCATTGCTGTGGGAACATCATAGAGAGAGCCTAAACAGGCTTACCTGGGCTCTTGTCCCCTGGCTACAAACCTGCACAGCATGTGACTGTACTGAATACAGCAGGCAACTGTCACTCAGTAGTGAGGATGTGTGTATCTAAACATATCTAGACATAGAAAAGGTACAGTAAAAATACAGTATTAGAATTGTATGGGACCACTCTTGTATATGCCGTCCCTCTTGGACTCCAACTTTGCCATGTGGTGCAGTACGGTGTGTACATGTACATAGTACACTTTCTGCAGCTGTTGTCAGACCCTGTTCAAGGTCTCAGACATGACTTTACCTAACATCACATGTTTATACAGAAAGATGGCTTCTCATTTAGAAAACATTATTGCCAACCAAAAAACTTTCCCCAGTTAAAGACATATAACATATATGTAAATGTATATATTTATACATACACACGTGGTTCTATACATACATGTAATATATGATATATTAAGGCTGATATCATCATGGACATTATAGACAGCATCATGCATATATATACATATATATACAATTTAAGTTTAGAGTTAAATACATCTGAGTTAAAATTGAAGTTCTGCTATGTAATATGTACATGCCATGAGACAATTAGTTTCCACTTATTCTCATCTGTAAAATTATAATACTACTTAACAAGAATATCTCTGTGAAAAATAAATAATATATGGGTATGAAGAGTTTAGCGTGTGTCACATAATATACATTCGATGATAGTTAAATGTTAATTATTATTATTGTTGTTTTTCACTATGTTTCTTCATCTTTTTGATAAATAATTCCAATATCTGTGAATTGGGGATAATCGATTACTCCAGGATGGAAATAAAGAATCTTTGTAAGCAGCCAGCCCAGTGCCAGGCACACGGTGAGTCCTGCCTAGATATACTTTCTCCTTAGTCCTTCCTCTCCACATTAGAAGAAGGGGAGGCTCCTAAATAGGTCAAGGAAGGGGAACACACCTGCCTGTTCCTCCAAAAGCCTCCAACTGCTCAGCTCTGTCCCCATGCCCCTGGGTGCTCTTTCGCTGGGTGCAGCCTGCATCAAGGTGGCCACAGCTTCTGCCCTGGGGCAGGTGCTTTAACCAGAAAGGAGCTCCAGCTTCTTTCTCACTTTAGGAGTTCCTTCCCTTCCCCTTCTCTTCCCTTCCCTTCCCTCCCCTCCCTTCTCCTCCCCCATTCCCCTTCCCCTCCCCTCCACTCCCCTTCCCTTTCCCTTTGTCTGTCTTTCTTTCTTTCTTTCTTTCTTTCTTTCTTTCTTTCTTTCTTTCTTTCTTTCTCTTTCTTTCTTTTCTCTTTCTTTCTTTCTTTTCTCTTTCTTTCTTTCTTTTTCTTTCTTCGTTCTTTCCTTCTCTTTTCTTTCTCTTTCTTTCTATTTCTCTCTTTCTTTCTCTCTCTCTTTCTCTCTCTTTTTCTTTCTTTCTTTTTTGCAACAGAGTCTTGCTCTGTTGCCCAGGCTGGAATGCAGTGGTGCAATCTCGGCTCACTGAAACCTCCACCTTCCAGGTTCAAGCGATTCTCCCAGCTGAGCCTTCTGAGTAGCTGGAATTACAGGTGTGCACCATCACACCAGGCTAATTTTGTTTGTTTGTTTGTTTGTTTGTTTTAGTAGGAATGGGATTTCATCATGTTAGCCAGGCTGGTCTCAAACTCCTGACCTCAAGTGATCCACCCGCCATGGCCTCCCAAAGTACTGGGGTTACAGGCAAGAGCCACTGTGCCTGGCCAGGAGCTCATTTTTCTTACCAATTCTACTTGAGTATTTACACGGATGCTTTTCCTAGTTTGCCTGTATGATCTGTATAATACTGGAGAGTAAAAGATTCTTTCTCTTCCAATGTTTGCTCTACAAATTGCCCTGCAACCGATTATCTCAGAAACACTTCATTTTTCTTTCTCTCTTTCTCTCATTGTCTGTCTGTCTGTCTCTCTCTCTTCCTCTCTCTCTCTCCCCGTCTTTCTCCAGCATTCCTACCACCCCTACGTCTACTCCTCTTTTGGTGATGGAGTGGCTTTATATACTTGCAGTGTCCAACACACTAACAACTAACCAACCGTGGCTATTGAAAATAATTTTTTAAACATTTTAAATTTTTATTGTCTCAGTCACATTCATCTCATTTCTAGTGTCCCAGAGACACTAGATGTGGCAAGTGGCTCCCATATGGGAAGGTGCAGATAGGGAAAATTTCCATTCATGCAGAAAGTTCTATTAGACCACCCTGTTCGGACCTTTAGGTAGGAATAGAGCTTGGAGATTGAGGATTAAGTGAGGAAGTTGCTATTGTCGCATGCAAGCAGCTGGCATTGCAGCCTGCGCCATGAGGCTTGCCTCTCGGACTCCAGCTAGAGTGCCTCTGTTCAGTAGTTTTAACTGTCCTATCTGTCTGGGTTAGACTGCAATCATTCCAAATTCAGTTTAAGTCAGCTTTGAGATACGTACACCAGAATACTCGATATAAGCCAGAGTTAGATTAATGGAAATACGGAAGCAGAGCAAGACAGGAGATGTCTGAGTCACTGAGTGCCACTCAGACAGCCAATGAAAGATCATGTTCATTTCTGAGCCGACAATTGAATCAGAACCCTGGCTCTGGGGCCTGTTCAGAGAAAAACAGAAGTAAAGAGAGGACAAGGAACTGTATTGCACAAGATGACTAAAGAAAGTCTACGTCTTTGATCTCAGAAAGAGAAGTTTAGAGGGACCCGATACATGACTTCAGATAACCGGCAGGTAGCCATGACAACGATGAACCCTGCTTGTTCTGGGGCCAGAAAACAGAACTGGGAGGAATGGCTCAGGCTGTGCACAAAAAGATTTTCTGGCTAATACAAGGAAGGATCTTCTATAATGGCCAGTATTCTCTGAAAATAAAATTGAACTTCTCAGGGAGGTTTCAGCTTCTTTTAAAGAATTCTTCAGGATGGACAGTCAATGGTTAAGAAGGTTGAAGGTGAGAGTTGAGCCTCAGACTTATCTGAATTAAGAGTAAGGACTGTCGGCAGGGTGTGGGGGCTTATGGTTGTAATCCCAGCATTCTGGGAGGCCAAGGTGGGCAGATCACTTGGGATCAAGAGTTCGAGACCAGCCTGGTTAATATGGTGAAACCCTGTCTCTAGTAAAAATACAAAAATCATCTGGGCTTGATGGCAGGTGCCTCTAATTCTAGCTACTCAGGAGGCTGAGGCAGGAGAATCACTTGAACCCGGGAGGTGCAGGCTGCAGTGAGCAGAGATCATGCCACTGCACTCCAGACTGGGTGACAGAGGGAGACTCGATCTCAAAATAAATAAATAAATAGGGTAAGGACCGTCACGTCCCTTCCAGGTCTGTGTTTCCTATGTCTGCATCTTCTGGAAAAGCTTTCACTCTATCTAAGCACTAAACAAATTCATGCCTCTGAAACAATCCATCCAATGTTTGAACCCCAATGCCGTTCAACACCTAACGGTATAAATAGGTATATGTTCAACTCACAAAATCTCCAAGGAACTAGTATTATCTCAATAACTCACAGAGATCTCAAGAAATGACCTGCCAGTAAATGTCATCTTTTCAGAGAACTTGTATTTGTGAGAGCATTTTCCTCTTACGTCATTCTCATTAAAAGGAACGGAAGGGAAAGGAGGGAAGAGTGTCTTAGTTTTCTGGGGCTGCTGTCATGTAGTACCACAAACTGAAAGTCTTAGAAGAACTGAAGTTTATTGTCTCACAGTTCCGGAGGCTGGAAGTCCAAGATCAAGGTGTCAGCAGGGTTGGCTCTTCCTGAGGGTGTGTGGGAGAATCTGTTCATAGCTCTCGCCTGGCTTCTCATGGTTTGCTGATGATCTGTTTCATTCCCTGGCCTGGGGAAGCATCATCCTGAACTCTGCCTATTCCCTGCAGGTGTGCGCATGTCTGTCTCTGTCTGAATTTGCCCTTTTTCTAAGGACATCAGTCATATTGGATTAGGTCCCCACCTTCACGACTTCTTTATTTCATTTTATTTGCAACAGATTCTTGCTCTGCTGCCCAGGTTGGAGTGCAGTGGTACATTATCAGCTCACTGCAACCTCTGCCTCCCTGGCTCAAGAATCCTGACCTCTTTTAATTTGATTACCTCTGTGAAGACCCCATCTCCAAATAAAATCACGTTCTGAGGTGTTGGGGGTTAGGATTCCAATATATCTTTTCTTTTGTGGGTGAGGGGGACAAAATTTAATGTATAACAACAGGAAAGCGAAACAGCCTTACTATACACCCAGAGAAAACAGCGAGAAAATAAACAGAAAGTAACCCCAACTATTAGCTTTCTATAATGGAAAATCGAATCAAATAATTTCCTCACTTAAAACACTTCAGTTGCTTCTCATTGCCCTGGGAATCAAGTTCAAATGCCTTCCCGTGCCTCCCGGTGCCTGGCTCTCCAAGGCCTGGTTCCTGTTTGCCTCTCTATCTGTATCTTCATGCGTTCCCCTCTGCACATTCAGCTCTGGGCTTGCTCACTGTCTGGGTTTCTGGAACGTGCCTTGACTTGCCAGCTTCAGCACTGGGAACACTGGTGTGCCTCTGCCTGGAGCACTTGTTTCCCACCCTCTCTGCACCTGAAACACCCTATTCTGTCGGGTGCAGCTTACACTTTTCTTACCTACCCACAGACTGGGCCAAGCACCCCCGCAGGGAGCAATCACAGTCCTGAGTAGCCAATGGGCGAGACGAGGCTCCATCCTAAGCCGGTGCCTTATATCCCCAACCTGAAACAACCCCACGTGCACTAAGTAGCCATGAGATTAGCAGACTGGGACGAACACTCACTGGAACAAGCCCAGCGGTGAAGACGAGCCGCAGGCACAGGCAGCCACCCTGGTGAATCTCAAGCTCACCATGTTACATCAAAGGAGTCCTGCGTAAAGTGCACATGGTGTGATTCTGTTGATATGAAATACAAATGCAGACAGAGGCAGTGTTCGAAGAGCATCTGAAGGAGCTTTCAAAGAAAATTAAAAAGCCCCTTATCTCATTCTGGGCTTTGCTAACATGAATATATACAACTGTCCAAAGTCATCTAATTGGACACTTCAGAGAAAAACAATTTGATATTGACTTTTTACTGTACTGTCTTTCTCTAAGCATCTCCCCCCAGCCTGATGAGGCATTTGCTCTCAGCAGAGGCCTGTAGAAGTCATCCATGCCCCTAGTTTTTAATAGCAGCTTTTCTTGCCATGTGTTCTTCTAAGCTGCCCCTCTGGGTGTGACTTCTGGCGGCAGCATCTGGACTGACACATTCATCCGGGCTTCCAAAGCTGGGCTGCAATGGCCTCAAGTGATGCTTCTGTTGCCTGCTGAGTAACCAGGCTTGTCCTCACCAGACCTTTGGAAAACACTGGCTCTCAACTCCATTTACGGGAATTATTCCACTTCCTGTTAGATTGCATTTGAGAAATAATTGGGAGTGCCACCTCCCAGTGGTGTTTTTTATCCCTTCTGACTATGCTTCTCTCTGGATTCGTGGTGAATGCTCAATCTCTGCAAGGAAGGAAGGAAGGAAATTGATAGATAGAGAAATGATAGATGCATGCATACATAGAGGCAAAAGCTCCAGTCCCTCTCAATATGTTTTTCCCCCCATTCCTCAGCAAAGCACCATGATTCATAAGCATAAAAGGCCCCGGGAAGAATGTTTAATGTTGCATAGTGTCATGCATGACGTTACATGGTTTCCCAAAGCACTATCAGAAAACTGTGTAGACCAAACAGATACTGACGATACACGGATGTCATGCAGACAACATAGAAGTCTCACCATTTTGGGTAACTCAATGGGAGGGTTTAAATGGGCCTTTAAAAATCTTCAAAACACCAAGATTTAAAGAAAGCCTGTGACACTTAAGCTGTTCAGGCCATTGCCCTACATTTAGGAAGTGGATATGTTTCCTCCAGAGTGTCTTTCACCATCATATTTAAAGAAAAGAAAGAAGGGATTGCACACACCAACATGATACATGTATACATGTATAACAAACCTGCACGTTGTGCACATGTACCCTAGAACTTAAAGTACAATAAAAAAGAAAAAAAGAAAATAAACAAAAGAAAAAGAAAGACAAAAAAAGAAAGAAAGAGCTACAATAAACACCATACGTTATTTACCAATAAAAAATTCGGGGAAATATGGCTATAATGACTTCATATTCTTGCATAATTTTTCATGTGACTCAGTCAGGGACCCAATCCATTAGAATGTTAAAGAGATTCAAAGAGAGGAAACATCAGGTAAGGTAAGATATATCATCACACCATTTTTTGGTGGGAAGTAATAGAAATCTAACTCAAGCAAGCTTAAATAAAAGCTTAAAGAAGAAAAAGCTATGGTTCTAATAAAGGAGTTAAATCTGACATTCAATAGGACAAAGGAATCTTTCTAACCCACATATTTTTATGTGGTCTTTGTGATAAGAACAAAGCATGTCTGGGGAGCTACAAAGGTATAATTATTACTTAATAGGTCATCTAGAAAGAACTAGAGGTAAAACAAAAAGGCTTTTGGTAAAGCAAATGAAATAATCTGTCGGTGATGGGTCAGTATCGGCCACCGACTGGCATCCGCTAGGGCAGACCCATGATTCCAGACACAGTGTTGGAGAAGATTTCACTGCACGATGTGAGTCAGTGCAAGCCTAAGGGTCAGTGCCCCAAAACATGCCCAGGGATGCAGAGAGAAGCCAAAAGTAGATCAAGTTCACATCCCAGAAAGAGCATTCCTGTGACAGAGGAACAACTGCATTGTGAATTGTGATCAGTGGTCTTGATGCTAAGACGAAACTATTCTTCTTTCTACAACTTTATTTCGACCATATCTGTCATTGTCATGAACATTTGATGACTTCTCCCCTTGTGTAGTTTCAAATGGCACTGGGGAAATGGGAGAGTCTGCGTTTCTATTTCTCCCTCTGCCTCCCTTTCCTGGGCTAAGCCCGAACCCTCCTGGGCTAAGCCCCAACTTTGAGGCTGGCCTGTCCTGCATCATTTGGATGCCTGTTTGTTTTCCAAATATTCCTAATTTTTTTGGGTTGGGTCATGGTGGAGGGTGGGATGATTGGGAAAAAAGCTTTTTTTTTTTTTGAGACAGAATCTCGCTCTGTCGCCCAGGCTGGAGTGCGGTGGTATGACCTCAGCTCGTTACAACCTCCACCTTTCGGGTTCAAGAGATTCTCCTGCCTCAACCTCCCAAGTAGCTTGGATTACAGGCATGTGCCACCACACCCAGCTAATTTTTGTATTTTTGGCATAGTTGGAGTTTCACCCTGTTGGCCAGGCTGGCCTTGAACTCCTGAGCTCAAGTGATCTGCCCACCTTGGCCTCCCAAAGTGCTGAGATTATAGGCATGAGCTACTGCCTCCCACTGAAAATCCTTTCAAAAATGATAAACAATTGAAAACCTTGATAAAGTTTTAAAATATAAAATTAAAACTCCAAAAACAATGTCTTTTTTTTTTTTTTTTTTTTTTTGGGATGGAGTCTCACTCTGTCACCCAGGCCACAGTGCAGTGGCACGATCTTGGCTTGCTGCAACCTCCACCTCCCGGGTTCAAGCAATTCTCCTGCCTCAGCCTCCGGAGTAGCTGGGACTACAGGCATGCGCCATCATGCCCAGTTAATTTTTGTATTTTTAGTAGAGATGTGGTTTTGCCATGCTGGCCAGGCTGGTCAGAGACTGAGTTTCACCATGCTGGTCTCGAACTTCTGACCTCAAGTGATCTGCCCAGCTTGGCTTCCCAAAGTGTTGGGATTACAGGGGTGAGCCACTGCACCTGGCCAAAAATGGCGTCTTTACAGTCAGGTTTCTATAAAAAGCTAAGAAATTGTATCATCAAACGTTACATCTCATGAACAGATCCATACGTTGTGTGACATATTTCATAGAAGGCATGATAAAAGACAACACCGCAGCTTTTAGAAATTCAGACATGATGATAATAAAACTCATGAATGGAAAGTTTTCCCGTTTTGTTTTCTACCATGCTTTGAAGAGCACTGGAGCACATGGTGAATGTGAACGGCTGCCCAGCGTTCCCTGTAGCAGCTCTATCAGGGCAGGAAACACAAAATAATTCAAAGAAGCTTGCAGTTTCCCCACCATACATCCAAACACACACACACACACACACACACACACACACACAGAGAGAGGGGGAGAGAGAGAGAGAGAGAGAGAGAGAGAGAGCAAACATGGAAGGAATCTCTATAGAAGAATGTGGGAAAAGACATGCATGCCTCTAGAATTTCTCCACAGGATGCTTTCATATTTTTAGATGTCTACTGAAAACTTTAAGATTATCCAATGCAGGCCGGACATGGTGGTTCACACCTGTAATCCCAGCACTTTGGGAGGCTGAGGCGGGTGGATCATAAGGTCAGAGGATGGAGACCATCCTGGCTAACATGGTGAAACCCGGCTCTACTAAAAATACAAAAAATCAGCCGGGTGAGGTGGCGGCGCCTGTAGTACCAGTTACTCGGGAGGTTGAGGCAGGAGAATGGCGTGAACCCGGGAGGCGGAGCTTGCAGTGAGCTGAGATCAGGCCATTGCACTCCAGCCTGAGCGACAGAGCGAGACTCCGTCTCAAAAAAAAAATAAATAAATAAAATAAATAAAAATAAAATAATAGATTATCCAATGCAGACCACCAGAGACCATGTGCAGGAAAACATCAGAAGCGTCCCTGTGGATGTTTTCTGTCATGCTTCTGATCTTATGCAGTTTTTTTGCAGTTAGAGAAAGAGAGCAGAAGAAGACTTGATCATGGAGCTTCCTGTGGGTCATTAATGTCTGTTGAGAGAGGTGAAGGGTGGGCCGTGATTAAGACCTTCCACCCTGGGACTTAAGATAAGGCAGTGGGTGTCTGTGTGGCTCAGCACATAGGCGGGTGTGGCAGTGGGTGGCTGCGTGGCTCAGTACACAGGTGGGCGTGGCTGCGACAGATGCTTCTCTTGGCCTTGCTCTAGAGCTGTGCTGAAAGCTGCTGGAGGTGGGTCTGGTTTACTCTGACTAGACCCCATGCTTACAATGGAGGGTTTTATTAATTTGGCCTTTTGAAAGCTGTGAAAAATCATCTCATGGAACCCAAACAAGGCTGATGGAAGAGACTTTTGGGCTGTCTTCAGAAATGTCTGCCAGCCCCCGTGTCTGTGCTGAAAACACAGAGGTGTTCCCTGGAGGAGACCCGTGGCTGCCTCGCTTGGCCACTGGAACCATGCAGCTGTTGGCTCTCCAGTTAAAGTGCTCAAGTCCAAATCTACTTTACCTCAATGTTGGATAAATTAAAAGATAAAAATGTTTTTCAGTGAATTCGAATAAGTGGAGAACAGAATGTGTTTTCCAAGAAGAGTTCGTTTTTCTGGGTAGATTTTCCTATTCTAAAACGTCAGACCATCTACAGAGGACATAGAGGTTCCACTTAGTGGTATTTGATTATAAGCGTCTTATGATTTTAAGTTGCTTCACTGCTGCAATGTATACGCCATCAAAAGTTTTTATTCACAAATCATTTTCTTTAATTGAAAAAAAAAGTTAAGATAGTTCTCCCTGGAATACAGGAGATAAGTTTAGCTACTGGAGAGGAAAACGCAATGAATGTTTTCCCACATTCACTACTTAGGACTTTGGATGAGTTCCAGGGTCTGAAAACTTCCAAGTGAGAAGCAATCATTCTTTAAGGAATTTTAGTTTGGGAGATGTGCATAAAGTTTCAAACTTTGAGTCCTGGTTATCAGCATACTTTGTCCTTGATGAGTATATTTCAGAATCCTTATTTATCCTAGTTTTTTTTTTTCATGGAGAATTGCTACTCTTGCCTTTAAAAAGTGATTGAGGAAAAGCTATCAAGGTAAGTTAAACGTCATCAAGCATTTAAACAAAAATCAGAAAATGAAGGGAAAAGGTAGTTGTTACACTAAAAATAATTTTTTAAAAACACTGATAGCCACCACTCATTGAGCACGTATGACACATTAGACTCAGTGACAGACAGTTCTGCATGTTCTTTTAAATCACTGCAACCACAGTAAAGAGGCATAGTTATCCTCCTGTCAGAGGATGAGAACATGAGGCTTTTAAGGAGAAGCTAAAGGATATGAAGAAACAAAGGAATGAGCCACAGGAAAATCTGGAAGAAGAACATTCTTGGCAGAGACCAGACCTGGGAAAGGCCCTGAAGTGACCAATTTTTGGCATCACTGAGAGCATCAAGAAACCGGTGTGGTTGAGTGGAAGGGAGGGAAGAGAATATAGGAGAACAAGCCTGAGATGCCTGAACAGGCTCTGTCATTTCCCGTGATGAGACAGGAAGAGATTGCAGAGGTTAAGCCTAGTGGTTTGATGGAACTCTAGTTGCTTACTCTGGATGCTGTGTGGAGGATGCCTGTGGTGGAACAGTGTCGGGAGGGAAAGAAAGTGGGAAGGCAGTCAGGGGCCATTGCTACAGTCCAGAGGGCAAGTAATGCCTGCATGAACCCAGCAAGGCAGCCATGCAAGCGTAGACATTCCATGGATTCTGAGTCTCTTTTCATAGCTAGAGCCGCTGGGAGGAAGATAACTCAGAGGTATGAGGAGAGGAATCAAGGCTAGCCTCCTGTTCTTTGGCCTTTGGAACAGGAAGGAGAAACTTGTCTGTTCCTGAGATGGAGGTGACGGTGGAAGGAGCCAGTCTGGGAACACTGGGAATCTATCTTTGGATGTCACATGTGTCAGATGCTGATTACATGACCAAGACAATGGCAAGCAGATGATGAGGGGCACAAGCCTGGAGATCAGGGTTAGGGTTAGGGTTAGGGTTAGGGCTAAAGTCAGGGCTATGGTTAGGGTTTTTGCTAGAGTTAGAGTTTGGGGTAAGTTTAGGGTTAGAATTAAGGGTAGCGTTAATGTGAAGGTTAAAGTTACAGAGATAAACTTGGGGTCTAAAGCTGAGAAGCCAACTCTACTCAGTGTCATGGGGCTAGATCTGATCTGCAAGAGAGTGTGTTTTAAGGACTAGGTTCGAGGATTTTTGTGAGTTGAGTAGGAGTTAGTGATCTGAAGATGTAGCAATTTAGGTGATGTGTGACTGTTCAAGACAGCATGCTTTATGCATGGCACGAAAGTGATGCATCTTCACACATAAGCAATGAATGCCTGGGCCGAATTCTGCTGGCAGTTCAGAGCAGAGGACAATGGGGACCTGATGTTTTGATTAAGTAACATGAGTGCTAAGGGTTGACCTACCCAGTTGCTTTGAGGGTATGTCCTGAGGGCAAATAGTCTGATTTGGGAGATTTCAAAAAGAGGAACTGCAGATTGCAAGGATAGAAGATGGGACCATGAAGAAATAATGCAGGTAAGCAATCAGTCAGTCTGAAAACTGAGAAGGATTAAACAATGTGTGACAATAACCAGAAGATGTATCCCCAGAATGAAGGGCAGCATTGTGGGAAGGAAAGTCAGCTGGCAGCGTCAGCTTGGGCTGTGGCCCTGGGAAGGACAGCCTTAGACATTGCCTCAGGGCTGACAATTGTAACGTGACTCATGATTTTTAAGAGAGAGGTTTTATTAGAAGAGGGAGCCAAATGGTAGTGCAATACAGACTCTCAGGGAAGTAAGAGTCAGGGCTTGACAGCTCAGTCTATTTCATGAAATTTAATATCAAAGAGAAAAGAAGATTAGGAAGTATCTTAGCAGTGATCTAAAAAATGCCATTACTTTGTATATCATAGGACGCATATATTTTCATATTTTAACGGCTTTGAAAGCAGAATGCATCTTACGATTGATGGCTTTTTTCCACTTTAATTGGCAGCATGTTCGCTTTCTCTGTGGTGCATAATGCCACTATGCATTTTATTACTGATATTGCTTCAGATTCCATAAAATATGGGCGGGTCATGAGTGACTAAGCTAGGGAGAGGAAACCCTCTCAGTGGATGTGAAGGTGAAAGAGAAGGAAGTGGAAAGAGGTTATTTGGAAGAGCGTTATCATTCCGTAAACATTCATTGAGTGAGAATATTGAAAGGGGTAGTGGGCGTGGAGTTTTAAATAGAATCCTATGTCCAGAACTAGAACAAGGGAAGCAAGACAAGAGGAGGCTGATGAATGAGGAGGAGCAGGGTGACCTAAAGATTGGCTGTGCAGTGAAAAGGAGCAATGTGTTCTGCCAGGGTGAGGACACTGACATGGAGAAGGGGCTCAGGCATGAGTCCCAAGAAAGAGGAACTTCTGGGATAGAGAAAGATGGGAGTTCCTGGTAAAGGGGAGGGCCAGGGTGTGTCCCTTGAGTGGATTCTAGAAGTGAGACAAAGGTTAAGATTCTAGGCGTGGAGGAAATTCATAAATTTTGAAGGTAGGATGCTGGGTGGGCCATCGGCATGCACATAGGCGAGTCATGGCATGAAATATTGGAGGAAACCCAAGTGTCCCCAGAGTCCTCAAGGGCCACATAAGGGTGACCCAAATGTAGTAACAGTGACAGGGATATAAAGAAACGGTGAATTTTAAAAGTGGGTAAGGAAATGGATTTACAGGAATAAATTCCTAGGCAAGGCAAGGAATAAACTCCTACACGGCAACGCCTGAGACCCCCTCCCTAGGCTCCGTCACTCCTCGTGGAAACCCTGCCATTTCCCTTACTGTCTTCAGCCCGTGGACCAGAAAACAGGAGCTCAGAGAAGCTATGCAACTAACGTCCTATTTGAGGAATCACTTGGCTTGGAGGCTTCTCCTCCAGAAGCCTGTGTTCTCAGACAGGACTTCGCTACTAAGTCAATTCTGCAATGAGATGGTCTCAGATGAGTCAGCTACCAACTGAGAAACAAGAGTCACTCCCGGGCTCAGAGGCAATTTCTCAAAAGGGCCTCATCTCCAGGGACTATGCTCAGCCCACTATCTGCCTGGAGCTCCTGCCATAAACTCAAAGACTGTGCAGGGCAGGATCAGACAGGGCAGGGGCCCCTCTTCGCTTTAAGCACTCTGAGTTTGCATTCTGTGAGCTACATGGATCGGTGCTAGAAGGGAGTAAATATGCATGTCCCCTGTCCCATTCCACCTCTCTCCAGACACCTCCCTGCCAGATCCTACTTAACTTGTTTATCAGATGCCGGCAGACACTTTCTGTGAGCATCTCTGAGAGCCCCAGCGCTGCTGGTGGCAGGTGGGGTGCTCTGGGGACAACTGCCCAGAAGGGAGCTGACATCATGGCTGGGAGCATGAATATCTGGGGTCCTTGGTCTACTAAAATATTGAGTAGTAGTCATAGTGAATACAGGAAAATGCCAAATGAGGTTGCATTTGTCACAATGATAAAAAGATGGCATAAACCACTGTTGGTGTGTCATCTTAGAAGCAGTGTGCTTGTTTTGCTCATAATCCCAAAACGTTCTGTTCTCTCTGACAATGAATGTTGTGCATCAGTCAACATCATGTTGTCGTGTTTTCCTCTTGACCCAGCATTCCTCGTTCCTTCCATTGTCTCAAACACAAATCACCAATGAGGTGGGTCTCTTTATTAGTCTGTTTTTAAGAGACAGGGTCTCACTACGTTGCCCTTAAACTCCTGATCTCAAACTCCTGGCTTTGATCCTCTTGCCTTGACCTCCCAAAATGCTGGGGTTACAGGTATGAACTATTGCATCTTATAAGTCTTATTTTCAGAGGTCATTAAAGAAAAAAGTTTATTAAAGTTCATGTAGCTAGTAAGTAGCAAAATTTGTTCTTGATTTTAGGCCTTGAGCTTGAATCTGAGCTTTTCTCAATCCAAAACTGCCTGATCATGATGAGACAATATCACCTCTCATTAGTTGTAGGCCAGTATTCTTAGCCACACTCCTTTACCCAGTCCAGCAATGTAAATACAGACAGTCCCATCACCAAAGAAATTAGGAAAAAAATAGTATTGCTGACTAGGAATACAGGGTGAAATCATCAAAGCTTCCAAAGTTCAAATTAATGGGGTATTAAATAATACAACGTTGCATGCTTAATAAAAATGATCATCCTGTACTATTTTAATGAAAACCATTGATATTTGTAGTTCACTAAAACCAGCCTAATTCACACTCACGTCTCAGGTTTATCCAGGAATCACATTCAGGTGGGAAAGTTTGGGTTAAAGATCCATAAACACAGGCTCTGCACCTATGTTTTCCTGCTTGAAACATTTTCCTTGGGCTCCCTTTTGTCAAATAATCTCACGGTTTCTTACAGTAAGACTCTGTGTGGCAACTCTACCATGGTGCTCATGACAGCAGCCTGTGGGCCTGCTGTGCAGGGCACGGACCCCAGGACCTCAGTGCTTCCTCGGAGGCCAGCCCATCCACGGTTGCCACCCTGCATTCTCACTCCTGACTTTGCCAGACACGCTGAGGGGCTGGGGATCATTCTTGCATTCGTTCTCCAGGCAGCAGAGGAGCTGGGGTCCACAGGAGATGGTCGGAGAGGGAGTAGGTACGAAGTTCTGATTTAATCTCACCTTGATAGGAAGTATGATGTCAAGCTGCCATGTCAATGCAGGGGCAGACATTGGTGATGAGAAAGGAAAGGAGAGGCCACTGAGGGAAAGCCAGAAGGGAGACGGTTTCACGGCAGTCTTAGTCCATTCTGGCTGCTGTAACAAAAGACCAGGACTGTATGGCTTATAAACAACACATGTGTATCCTCAATGGATTCCTTGAGGCTGGAAGTCCAGGATGAAGATGCTGGTAGATTTGGTGTCTAGTGACAGCCTATTTCTTGGTACATAAATGACATCTTCTCCCCATGTCCTCGCAGGATGGAAGGCATGGGGCATCCCTCTGGGGTCTCTTTAATGGGAGCACTGATTTCACTCATGGGGCCCCACCCTCATAATCTCATCACCTCCCAAAGCCCCCACCTGCTGTTGCCAACACATTGGGAATTCGGTTTTCACATATAAATTTTGTAGGGACATAAACATTCAGTCCATTGCACTGAAGGTATAACCTACATCTACATAGGGCACATTTACAAACATTCTACAGATGGCACAAGGAAAGGAGTTACCAAACCATGCCGTGCTGATGCCAGGAGGAAAACCTAAAGTATTCACTCCCAGGCTTTTAGAACTGCGGGGCCAGAACCCTTCTCAAGTGAAAGTAAAGTGATTTCTGAGTAGAAAAGGGCCATTTCTGAAGGTTATTAATGTAGTAGCGCCTTTTACCCTTCAGTTAAGTGATTTTCCATGAGAGAAATTTTCTACAGATAAGCAAATTCCCTTTTAAGTTTCTTTCTTTTCTTCCTTTTTCTTCATTTCTCTCTTTCTTTTTTCTTTCTTTTTCTTTCTTTCTTTCTTTCTTTCTTTCTTTCTTTCTCTTTCTTTCTTTTTCTTTCTTTCTTTTCCTTCCTTCCTTCCTTCTTTTCTTTCCTCCTTCTTTCCTTTCTTTTCTTTTCTTTCCTTCTTTCCTTCTTTCCTTCCCTCCTTCCCTCCTTCCTTCTTTCTTTCTTTCTTTTTAAAATTTTTCTGAGATGGAGTCTTGCTATGTCACCCAGGCTAGAATGCAGTGGCACAATCTCGGCGCACTGCAGCCTCCATATCCTGGACTGAAGCAATCCTCCTGCCTCAGCCTCACAAGCAGCTGAGATTACAGGTACCTGCCATCACGCCCAGCTAATATTTGTATTTTTTTGTAGAGATAGGGTTTGGCCATGTTGGTCAGGCTGGTTTTGAACTCCTGACTTCAAATGATCCCCCTGCCTCAGCCTCCCAAACTATTGGGATTACAGGCATGAGCCACCGAGCCCAGCCCTTTTTAAGTGTATTCTCCTCAACTCAGATAGTCACCCTCAGTAGCCTTGAAGAAGAATCACACAAGGACAGAGAACGACTGGAATTTATCTGGCCAGTGGAGACAGGCATTGAACATCTAAGAAAACGGTCCCTCTTTTCCATTGTCATCGTCTTCCTGATAAAACAAAAAGAAAATGGAATTTTAAAACTTTAAGGAAAAGAACACGCTGTTTCTTAATCTAGAAGCAAAGATTGCCCAGGGAGACGATAAAGGGATAAAAGAATTCTCAGACTGTGTCTGCCTTCCAGTTTTAGTCAAGTTCCTAGAGGACCAGGAGAATAGATAAAAACAGCTGAGGGCAGCGGGAGGCAGGAGACCGCCTGAGCGACGGATGTGCCTTCTCATGTGACGCGGTAGGCACTCGCTGCGGGACAGAAACAGGCGTGATTCCCCAGCTCTAAGCCACTGTTGTTCTATGATCAGATGAGAAGCCTTTCAAGCAAAATGTCTTTTTAAAGAATGTCTTGTCTGTTCATTAGGTTTTATTATTATTATTATTATTAAGTCAAATGTGCATATGCACTTGCAATTTTATTGACATAGATCAAAGGCCCATTTAAAGCATTCGGTTTAAGACCAGGGCCAAGCACCCAGAGCCTCTAAAAACTGTCCCTACCTGGCTGGGAGTGGTGGCTCACACCTGTTATCCCAGCACTTTGGGATGCCAAGGTGGGTGGATCACTTGAGGTCAGGAGTTGGTGACTAGCATGGCCAATATAGTGAAATCCTGTCTCTACTAAAAATACAAAAAATTAGCCGAGTGTGTTGGTACACGCCTGTAATCTCAGCTACTCAGGAGGCGGTGGCAGGAGAAATCACTTGAACCTAGGAGGCAGAGGTTGTAGTGAGCCGAGATCGTGCCATCCTGTTAGTCAGTTGTTTCCAGATTCTTCCCTCACACACTGATGTGTAACACAAGTTCCCAATGACATGGTGGCTTCTCCCTGAGGATGTGGGAGGGACCCCCTGCTCCCACTCCCCACAGCTCGTGAGCTCGGGCTGCAGAGGGAGGAAGGGGGGCAGCAGGTCTGTGCTCCTTTAACGGGGTGGCCTCCAGCCCCATCCCATCCATGACTTCTTCCAGGAGGTTCCCTTGGTGTCCCGCTAGGTAGTTAAGAGAAGCGAAGATTTCTTGATATGCATTGCTCATGCAGGCCTACTGTGCATTTGAATCACCTGGAGATCTTGTCCACATGATCTGGTTTGGGTGATGGGGCAGGGCCTGAGAACCTGACAATTTTGGAGTAATGCCAGTCCTGCTGGGTCATGGGTCACACAGGTGGGGGGGCATTCACCTGTTATTATCTGTCCCATTCTTTCAGGCAGTTCACTTGTTAACCAGAGACTGGGAGGTTTGTTGAATGCGTTCAAAGGCCTGTGACATTATTGCCCTGAGGCCACTGCAGTCCAGCTCCGTTCTGTAGGAATCAGTTTCTCTCCTTAGAGTGAGAGGTGATCTCACCGCAGGGCTCCTCGGTTGAGTGTTGGCCCAAGGACACTATCAACTCTTAAGAGAAGCGTCTACCAGCCAGCCACCAAGAGAAGCGTCTGCCAGCTACCAAGAGAAGCGTCTTCCAGCCAGCCACCCATGATTCACAGGGTTTAGGCTCTGGAACGGGGAAGAAGTGGCTCCACGCCATGGGCAGATCTGAAGGAATTCTTAGCAATCGTGTCAGTTCTGATGCTAAAATGAGGAATCTAAATCAACCCTGGGGTTGACACAACAAAAGCAGAAATTCCAGCATATTTAGAAATAATCCCAATAATCCCGAACAGAAATAATCTAAGGTCCGCCATGGATAAGAATACAAAACCGGATTTAGGGCTGGATTCAGCAGGAAGGGCTTGAGGAAAGATAGGAAGCAGAGGGACAGGGAGGGGAGACACAGCTGATGGCCTCACTGTAGATTCAGGATGAGGATCAGTTAGAAGCATTTGGACAAAGGTCAAAGTTGTTAAAAAAAAATTCATACACCATCAATCAAAATAAAACAACATGAATGAAGTGACTTAGGGAACACGCAGTTTGGCTCAACTGTAAACCGCTTCAGTAACATCTCGCTTCCCTTCTCCCGGTCAAGAAACTACATTATTCATCTTCTAATAATAGATGATCGCCCTCTTCTTGGAATGACAAGAATTCCACATTGCAGGAAAATAGCACAGCTCACAACACCTAGAAGAATATACACATGACTTTCAACATACTTTGGAAAAAGTATCACAACAAAATGGCTCAATGACTAAAGAGAGACGTTTCTACTATTTGCCACAAAAACCAGAAAGGCTATTTGTAGAGAAAGAGCCAACATATTTTCTTGAAGTCATCGGTAGGCTGTCTCTTCCCCAAGCAGAAATTCAAAACACAATATAAACATTTGGTTCAAGTCTTGGCACTCTCTCCAGTCAGAACAATGCCCCTCCCTCTCCCTGGTGGTAGCAGAACTGGGGGGGCCCTGGGCTGAGCCTGTTCCCTCCCTCTCTACCATACTGCCTGCTGGAAGACTGGAGGAACGTCTAAACTTAGCACATCGTGGTGTAGGCAAGATTATGCAAGCACAAGGAGATAGTCCAAGCAAATGTTCTGAAATGAATTCATATCTTCAAGATCAAAGTCTAGACTTATTTGCCCAGACGCTCAGCGCTTCCCTGCTCTTGTTTTTGAAAGTTGTGGTCCTTGGCACCCAGTTAGTTTGTCCTATCTTCATAGACTCTGGGAGGGGGCCAGACACCCGCGTGACTGTCTATGCGCACTGCACGCTGGACTCTCATGTGTGAGGGCGTGTTGTGGGTGTGCCTGCACATGCCTGCGTGTGTGAGTGCTCCTTCTTCAGGAAATATTTTTACCTCATTGCACATTCCCCTTCCTGCATAAAATGAACTCCTTCCATTCCTTAACCAAAATGATTCTTGCACCTCATTCAGGATTCCATTTAAATGTCATTTTCTTTAAGGTCTTAAAGAGTATCCTCAGATCACTGGAACCCAAGTAGGAATTTGGATATATTATCTCATGTCCCTGTTCTGTTCCTTAACACATTTTTGCCATAATGTCGACCCTTGAATTTTTAATTGTCTAATGTCTGTCTCTCACTAGTCTACCAACTCACTGAGGATGGAGACCGTATCTGTTTCTTTATTGTTGTATACCTAACATACAACAAAGTGCTTAACACCTAGAAGCCAGGTAAGTAATAAATATATAAATACATAAGCAACTGAATAATAAAGATAATTCCATATAGTTATATGTGGAGATACATATATTATATATATACTATTGTGATTATCATTATTACTTTTGTCATCGCTGTTCTAATTTGGGTTCAGTTTTTATTAATTATTTATAAAATTCAGTAATTTCTAGACCTACCATAATATAAATTATTACTATCTAATACGAAATTACTGTTTACCAGCAAATCATCACAGATAATTATTATAGTAACAAGAAACTA
Source organism: Papio anubis (assembly GCF_008728515.1). Lineage (NCBI taxonomy): Eukaryota > Metazoa > Chordata > Mammalia > Primates > Cercopithecidae > Papio > Papio anubis. Next base: position 122,030,273 of record NC_044986.1, read on the forward strand.
TTATTATAACTGAATTAATACAAATTATTATTATAGTCTATGAATCCAGCAGGAAACAACATCTCTTATTTTGAATTAGTAAAAGGTTTCTAAACTGGAAGGATCAGTTCTTCCTTATCCAGTTTAATTTCTACTCCTTCCATGGCATTGTTGCAGGGAATATGCCGGGACACACTTAGCATCCCATCAAGTTTTGGGTAAGAATATTTTCCATCTCTGGCCAGCTTGATTTGCCGAGCTGTGCTGGATGTTAGCACCTACATTGAACATTAGCTGAGAGTAAATAATGAACATACATCAGCTTCCAACTCTGTGCCAGCCTGCGCCACGTCTTTGGCCCTGGGTAAGGTTAGATTAAGTGATGCCAGCCAATCCCCCTCTGCAGGCTCCTTCCCTTCTTCCTGGTTCCCCTTCTTCCCTAATGCCCCTCCTACCCCGCCAACAAGTCTGTCACTCCTGCTGCTCGGCCCGACGCAAGCCATACACAGCTGATGCATGGAAGAGGATACACTGGACACACAAGATGAAACAAACAGAAACTCAAGGCCGTTGACGCTAAAGCGACTCTCCTGACTGGTGTTTGGAGACCAACATAAACTTTCTGGAGCATATGTCAGCATTTAAGCGGGAAAAAAATGGAAACCAAAAGATTCCCTTTCTCCTGTTCCTATCTCACCACTCCCAAACCATCGTTACTCTGGTCGCTTCAGGTGAAATTTAGGGTTGGTGGAAGGAGAGTGGTGCCCTGGGCCAGGTGGTCAAGAGTAGCATCCCAGCTAAACTCAGGGCAACAGGGTGGAGACTGGACATTAATGACTGAAGTGTAGCTTCCTCTTGGGGGACATTCCACATTACCACCTACTTTGTGCATCCCTGCTCCTCTAAGCTGAGCAGTCTAACTTGTTCTTGAGATTCAACTGTGGTTCTCAACTTTGGCTACCTGTCGGTCACCTGGGGAGCTTTGAAAACTCCCAGAAGACCCAGGAGGCGTCTCAGGCCAATTAGATCAGAATTCCTCAGGCTTCCAGATGAATCCAATGCACCATTACAGCTAAAATGTCTGAAAAGGGTCAGATGGCATTCGGGTGTTAAATCAGACACAGAACAGAAGAAGCAAATGCTCTGTTTAAAAATAAGAGCCACCTATAATGAATGCTATTTTTAAGAGGTTTTATATAAGCAAAATAAAGTATACATCCAACCCCCTCTTTTTTTTTTTTTTTTTTTTTTTTGACACAGAGTCTTGCTCTGTGGCCCAGCCTGGAGTACAGTGGCATGATCTTGGCTCACTGCAAACTCTGCCTCCTGGGTTCAAGAAATTCACCTGCCTCAGTCTCCTGAGTAACTGGGATTACAGGCATGAGCCACCACACCTGGCTAATTTTTGTATTTTTTTTTTTTTTTTTTTTTTTGAGACGGAGTCTCGTGCTGTCGCCCGGGCTGGAGTGCAGTGGCCGGATCTCAGCTCACTGCAAGCTCCGCCTCCCGGGTTTGCGCCATTCTCCTGCCTCAGCCTCCCGAGTAGCTGGGACTACAGGCGCCGCCACCTCGCCCGGCTAGTTTTTTGTATTTTTTAGTAGAGACGGGGTTTCACTGTGTTAGCCAAGATGGTCTCGATCTCCTGACCTCATGATCTGCCCGTCTCGGCCTCCCAAAGTGCTGGGATTACAGGCTTGAGCCACCGCGCCCGGCCTAATTTTTGTATTTTTAGTAGAGACAGGGTTTCACCATGTTGCCCAGGCTGGTCTTGAACTCCTGACCTTAAGTGATCTGCCCACCTCGGCCTCCCAAAGTGCTGGGATTACAGGCATGATCCACCACACCCAGCCTCTTTTACTCCTATAATAAATTTTGCTTTGTTAGAGTGGAAATAACATCAACTGTGTTACTCTAAATGAAAATGTTCTGTTTCCCTGCTTGGTTTTACAGCATCTCCATTCCTACAGCTATAATTTTATATGATGCCTTGCTGGTATTTGCAGAGCAAAAAATATTATATATTATACATAGTTCCTTATGCCAAAAGGTATAGAAAATGTTTTAAAACTATGGAAGAGGAAAGAGCATTAGGTTTATTTTTAAATCATAAAAATTTTATTTGCTTTTTTTCCCCCCTTTACACTGGTTGCTGTTACTTTAAAAGTCTTCTGGTATTTAACTGGCAATAAAAAGGGCAAAACAAACTGTTCCTTCCTTTAGATTGTGCAATTTTATTGCTCTGTTTTAGAGCGACCAAATACGCCTTTTAAAAAAATGCATGTTTAACCACCTTCTTTGTGTAAAGCAGTAGGGCTGCTAGTTGACAAACCCCAAGGGTAAGATAGTGGTTCTGTGGGTGCCTGGTGTTTTTCAGGGATACTTAGAAACAATCTGAAGTTAAGTGGCATGGAGGGCGCTGGCTCCTAAGTCAAATGATTGCATGCAACCAAGTCAAAGACGACTGATTTTAGTTTGAGCCCAATCATGTCTATACTCAAAGTAAATGCAGAGGCGTCTAGAAGACCACAGTGATATACCATGGCTCTAACCAGAGGAATCAGTGTAGAATTATATATTTGCACTAAATGGGGAAGCCATTGACCAGAGTAAATGTTTTCACAATTAATCAGTGTACACATTTTTGATCATATAGACAACGCTATCCAATGCAAATAGTGAGTTGTATTTTGCCTTTGGTGATGCTGTGCTTTCTGTTTTCGTAGCTTTCTACATGTGTTCACATAGATCGAAAAAACTGCAGAGTAATGAGTCAATAGCAAAATGGTCACTTGCATTCCAAAATATTACTCAGGCAGAAAATAATATGTGGATTTCACAGCAGTAAATATATTTAAAAATAAAAGTTGGAGAATTTGGAGGAAAAGAATAACTTTTTTGAAAATATGTTTTGCCTCCAAGGGAAATAGAGCAATAACCTCCACTATCAGATAGCTTTTTATTTGTTTTTCATGTTTCTTCATTGCTCTATTTTTTTTTTTTTTTTGTGGTCATAGCAGCAATCAGAAATGAAAAGATTATTATTCGCTATGGGTTGGTGCAAAAGTAATTCAAGTCTTTTTTCTCTAATATTGCTTTATCTTATTTCCACTTTCATCAAAAATGTTATAATAACAGTATTTAATTTTGATGGAATATTTCCTGCACAATAGATACTTTGCTAGGTACATTATCCACACTGTCTTATTTAATACATTAGGAAGTATTTATCTTATTGTACCATTTTGCCATTATGAGTCATAGACAAATCAAGAAACATCCCAGTGTCACACAGCTAGAAAGTGTGAAGCAAACCCATTCTATTAAACATTCCCTAATAAAACGTTGAACTCTATTTTTCCTTGTTTTGCTATTATTTGCTTTTGAAACTTTATTAGTAAGTGTATGTAAGCTTAGTTATATTTTCCTTGAGAAAACTGAAACATTTATGTTATATAATGACCCTCTCTCTTTATCTTTAGTAGTGGTTTCTGCCTCTTAAGTCTCTTTTGCCTAATAATAAGAGGACTAAATCAGCTTTCCTTTGTGTGTACACGCATATGTGTACAAGTGTGTGTATTTACATAACGTTTATATATGTATATCAGTTTGTAACAGTGATAGATATAGATAATCAGTTTACAAGAAGAAAAATTCTTTTAACTGCCAAATTTTCTAAATTCTTGTAATTTGGATGTGTCTCTCGTAAATAGCATTTAGCTAGATGTTTTTTAATCTAGTATGAAAATATTTGCTTTTCAACCAGAATGTTGAGTCTATTTCCATTTAGTGTTGCAGGGAAGAGTGCTAATTGCCTACAGTTTCCATTCTCCACGTCTTCCTTCTACTCATAGAACCTTCTCCCATGTCCTTCCCTGAGCTGAGTGTGTCCTGGGAGTGCTTGTAGCTACGTATGAGTGAGCTGGGGTAAGTGGAATGCAGCAAAGGCGCACAGTCTGCTGGGGGTGACTGGGTCTCAGTCTGAGAAAGGAGCTCCTAGGTGTCCACCTTCGCCCATTCCTGCAGATCCAGGTATGGTCACAGCTGAGCAGGCACCTTAGAGCCAGTGAAGCAGGCCGAGAGAAGAGTGTACAGGGCCGTCCACCAGCCGACGTCCACTCGTGGGGACTCTCCGGAGAGGCAGAAATCCACTCCTCTACTCTTCCTTACAGAAGCTCAGCCTGTTCTTCCATCAGAACCTTTTGGATTACTGACATATTTGAATTTTATTTTACTATCTCATATTGTGCTTTCTATTCTTCTCGAGCGTACTATTATTCTTTTGGATTTTTCCTCCTTCTTGGCATTTTTTGAATTTAGAGGCTTTTTTCCTCTCCCTACATTTAAAAATTTTCTACCAAGTTGAATTTACAGTCCCTATTTCTATTATGTTAGTGTTTAGTATCATTTAACAGTTTCCATACAGAAGTCAAAATTTAATCACCATCTCTTCCCTTCTCCATTACAATGCAAAGGTCTATGCATATTGAATGTCTATAATATTTGCACCCTGTATCTTAATTATAACATTTAAATTCCAGAAACTGAATTTTTTCTTTATTGAGGTTCCTTTGGCAACTCTCAGATTTTATGTCTTAATTTTACACTCATTCTTGAAAAAATGTTTTAGTGAACAATCAGGTTGACTATTGATATTTTTCAACACAAATAGGAAGTAATTTTGACTCTTTTTTGATTTCCCTTGTTGCATCTGGGAAGAAACGTTAGTTCTTATTGCCATTCCTTTGAAATTAATCTGTATTTTCTCACTAAGGGCTTTAAGTAACTGCTGTTTGTTTGAAATTGTATTTTGAGTAATCTAGCTGTTGATTTTTCTTTTTACTGTATCCTACTTGGTATTCGACTTCAGAATTGGTGTCTTTCAACAAATCTGGAAACTCCTTACATATTAACTACTAAAATTCTCTCTTCTGGAAATCTGAGTAGATGAATTTTAGAACTTGCCTTCTTCATCAGACCTCTTTAATTTTACTTGCTTTATTACTACAATTGATATTATTATATCAGATTTACTTTCCAATTCACTATTATCTCTTCAACTGTGTAATTCGTAATGGAAACTGAATTATTATTTTTTAACTTCAGACACTTTATTTATCATTTCTAAAAATCCTACCTGGGGCTGGGCACGGTGGCTCATGCCTGTAATCCTAGCACTTTGGGAGACCAAGGTGGGTGGATCACAAGGTCAAGAGATCGAGACCAATCTGGCCAACATGGTGAAACCCTGTCTCTATTAAAAACACAAAAAAATTAGCTGGACGTGGTGATGCACACTTCTAGTCCCAGCTACTTGAGAGGCTAAGGCAGGAGAATTACTTGAACCCAGGAGGCAGAGGTTGCAGTGAGCCGAGATGGCACCGCTGCACTCCAGCCCGGTGACAGAGCGAGACTCCTTCTCACCAAATTCTACTTGGTGTTTTCCCTTCAAATTTGCTTGACTGTTTTGTAGAGTCCTCATTATTTGCTTATATTTTTTAGTCAACTCCTATATTTAACTTTATTAAGCATGTATATAATATACACATGTATGTTACCTTTTATTTGGTATAATATATAATTACATAAATATATCACTTATAACAGTAATATAATGTATGATAATAATTTATAAGAATATATAATTATATGGCATAAATTATAACAATTTATAATGGTAATATATATCTTTGTTTATAAATATTTTAATCAAAAATTATTTATAAGTAATATTATAAATAAACATATAGTATTTATATATGATACATTTATATTATATAGAACATTATATAATGTACTATAGCTGTATTATACCTTAGACAATCCCAGTGTCTAAGAGTGTGCAGGATTGGTTCTGCAGTCCGTCGTGTCTGCTGTGTCTCACTCATTGTCCCTTCTTCCTAGAGGTGTTGTGTCTGGTATCATGATGTTTTTCATTATCTTTGAAACCTACCACTGTAGGAATTATCTGAGGCTGTGTTCTAGGTCTATTTCTCTAGAAAACGTTTATATTTGCTTCTTTAAAGCATATTATTATAAGCTTCAAGATTGTCTTCAAGGTTTATTGGACCAAAAGTTTTGCTGAAAATTTATTCGGACAGCATTGCAATTTGATGTGAGGGCCACCTTCTGGTTATGATCAGGAGTCCTTTGTTGATTCCTTTCCCCACACTCAGGGCCAGAATGATGGAATGCACCGCTTTATGGTGTTCCCTTCTGTCAGGTGTGTTTATTTCTAGTTCACTCTCACGTGGAAAGTGCAGCCGTTGAAGTCTCCTTCAGACCCCACCTGGTGATTCTGAGCCTTGGCCTCTCTTCCCACAGACCCTCCGCCGTCATCCGAGATTCTCTGGAGACAAAGGCAGCTTTGGGGCTCAGCCTACATCTGACTTTGACCTTTACTGTGGGGGTGAGAGTGGTGGAACTGTGATCTTAAATTATTTTTAACAGTCCAGCAACAGTGTATGTGTGTGCATGTATGGATGTGTGTTGATATGAGCCTTAAGATTCTTGGGGAGGAATAATGAGATAGTATTTCATGTGTATTTGTGTGTGTTCTGTGTATGTTATTTATTCCCAGAATGGCACAAAGCTCGTGATGGCAGAAAACATTTCTTATGCATCTGTAGTGTTCTCTGTGCAGTTGGAAATGTTGTGAACATTTGGTTCTTGTAGTAAGTTTTCTGCTATAGATTTGCCCGATAGCCAATCAACACTGATATGGTTTAGCTCTGTGTTTCTACCCAAATCTCATCTTGAATTGTAATTCCCACGTGTCAAGGGAGGCAGGTGATTGGATCATGGAGGCAGTTTCCCCCATGCTGTTCTTGTGATAGCGAGTGAGTTCTCTCTAGATCCCTGATGGTTTTATAAGTGTTTGACAGTTCCTCCTTCGCATGCACACTCTCTTCTGCCAACTTGTGAGCAAGGTGCCTACTTCCCCTTCCATCGTGACAGTAAGTTTCCTGAGGCCTCCCAAGCTGCAGAACTCTGTGTCAATTAAACCTCCTTTGTTTATAAATTAGCCAGCCTAGGTAGCATCTTTACAGCAGTGTGAGAACAGACTAGTACAAACAGTCTCTACCTCTGCAGTCCATGGACACCATCAAGCATCCCTAGCCACCAAGCCCCTCTGACCAAGCCCAGTTGGTCAGTTCTGCCATTCGGACTCTCAGGTATCCTGCATCATCAGGGGAGCAGCCCTTCCTCTGAATATGTTCATGAGTAGATTTGGAAAGAACAGTTCCTGTTGGCATGTTTTTCACAGAGAAGAAAAACCCAGAAATCAGCTGATTATCCTTTGTGATGAAAAAATGTTCAGCTTGATGATACCTTTAATAACCAGAAAATCATGAAATGCTCTAGACTCTGGGTGGAAACAGAAAACAAAAAGCAAAGGAAAAAAATAGTAACCTCTTATTTAACTTTGCATTTGTTTAATATTTTATGAATAAAGAGGTTAAGTATTGTCCTGTGTTATGAAGATGAGAGAAATGCTTTCTTTTCTCCTTTTTCAATAAGTAGATTTTTATCATCTCTTTTTCTGATTATGAGAATAATTCATGATCATGCAAGATGGTCAGGGTTCAAATACCAGCTCCACTGGTCACTAGTTTTATGAACTTGTAAAATCGCTTCAATTCTACAAGCCTCATTGATAGAGGCATAGAATCGCCGTGATTCTGACCTCAGGCAGTTTTGTGAGACTTCAGCTGAAAATGATTGTAAAATTTTCTATGGAGTGTGGCACTTGGGAACCACAATCACACAAATGGTAATCAAAAAAATAAAAATGATCTTATAACATCTTGGTTAAATATGTACACACACACATATATATATAATCAATATAGAAAAGCATAAATAAGTGAAATTGCAAAAAATTAGTTACTGATGACGTAGGTTGTGTTTCTCCCAAGGTATGCACCGGGAGCTTCTTGTCTTCCCCTCCCAGATCCTTTTCTTTGATGTTCGTGTTTGTGTGTAGTTTTTTCTAATAGAAATGAGATATACTACCTCATGTTTATTACCTTCTTTCATCAAATAACAATATATTGTGGTTATCATTATATGGCAACAAGTATAGATCTATAATAGATGATCAATATAATGGTTACATAACAGCCCATTGTATAGATATAACATGGTTTATTTGTCCAATCTCCTATCGGTAGGTTTTAATGATTTTTATTTCCCTTTCTTCTGTTTTTCTTTAATGACTATTGTCAGTTTTTGTGAACGTGACTACTGATTTCCGTAGCATAAATTCCAAGAACTGCACTTGTACAATCAAATGGCCCACCTTGGTGAAGTTTTTCAGCTGCACTTCCCAATTGCATTCCAAAAATTCTGTAATTGCTGGGCACAGTGGCTCACACTTATAATTCCAGTTACTTGGGAAGCTGAGGCTGGAGGATCACTGAAGCATAGGAGCTCTAGAAAGGCCTGGGCAACACAGTAAGACATTGTTTTATATATATATACACACACACACACACACACATATGTGTATATATTTTATATATATATATAATTTACACTCTTATAAATGATGCATAAGTATAGCCATTTTTTCACATTTTTTTTTTGTAATTTTGGATCATTCAATAGACAAAAATACTCTCTTTGTTGCGGTAATTCATGTAGTTTTGATTGCCAGTATAAGTGGGTGCAACCATGCAGCATATGTAACATGATGCTGGCAGCTTCTCTATGTGGTGGGAGACAGCGTCACCACAGCAGATAGTGAATGGGACTCCCTGCTCTGTGTAAGGTTTTCCCGCCCTGAAACACAGCGTGATTCAGAGTCCTGCTGTTGGCTCAGGCTTGCTTGCAAAAGCAACACAAAATTTTCTGAAAAAAAATGAGTACCAAGAACCCATCTCTGGTCCAGAATTCAAAATATGAAAGCCTATTCAATGTAGAATAGGGCATGGCAGGTGAAGGGATTATGACCAAGATTTGAAACCCATGCATCAAAGAGAAACAGAGAACCTTACCAGCTGGGAAGGAAGGTCGAAGTCAAACTCAACACAAGAGCTGGGGAAGAGTATGTGGGAAGAGCTGGTGTCATCCAAGCACATGGTTGAAGCTGGGAATGCTTCAAAAGCCACTGCGACAGCCCAGAGTCACACCTCAGGGAACAGGGCCTGAGCACACGATCCTGAACTGGGAGGGTGATATCCCTGGAGCCTGTGGGGGGCCGGGACCCAGAACAGGATGGGAAATGCAACCTCAATGGACACACCATTTAACTGTGCACTACAGTGACGACCACAAGGACGGCAGGAGACTCCTCCATCATAGCCATCCCTCCTCTCTGCCTGATATTCACACACAAAACCCCCAGGATCTATGAATAATTGAGAAGCAGTCTGGAGCGGGACCCGTCATGCCATAGTTTCTGTTCACGAGGGCACGCCGACATTTGAGCAATTTACTGGGGAAAAAGAAAAAAAATAAAGCAAGTAAAGCATACCAGTCATATTAGTGCTGTTGAAAGAAAGTTTTGCCTGTTTGTTGACATTTTGAAATTCCTGTTTTGAGGATTTTCTATTTATATCCTGTATCCATTTTTCCTCCCTGGATCTTGCTCGTTTACTCAGTGACATGGAAAAGCTGTTTGTATGCGAGTGGTGCCAACTGTTGTGTGTTCTGGAAATACTAGTGAAGGAAAACAGCTAGAGAGAGAGAAAGTGAAATGGGAAGTAAAATAACTTCTTGTTTTTAAGATTTTCTTATTTACTTGCCACTCTTACTAATAAATTCTTAAGCCAATTCAGTAATAAAAACTTTATAAAATTGTTTAGAAACCTTTTAGAACACTAGATCCTTAAAGAAGACTGGTAACTCCCAAGTTATTTAGGACACAGAAGCTTGAGCAGATAAGCTGGGAGCTGGGGAGGAAAACGAGAACAGGAAGTAAAAGGAGGGTCTGGACTGACAGTGTCTCATGTGATTTGGCAAAGGGAAAGTTACATACAAATTTCTATTTGCTTGTGAAAATTTGTGCGTGGTCAAACTATTCTTGACCGTTCCAGAAAACTGACCCATACTTACAGTTGGAATTGAGACAAGGAGTACATTGTTCAAGAAACAAATTGACCTATTTTAGACAAAAAATGTAAACCTTGAAATCACATTTCAAAAGCATTAAAAGTCAAACGGCTGATTTCAAGCCATAGCGTGAATGTTTACTCCTAGGAAACCAACAGCAGATTAATTATTCTTATATATTCAAGTGAGCACAGATTGAAAACCAGCCTTTTGCCAGGATATTATGTCAACACTATAATTTTAAAATGTGAATGAAACAAATGACCTCCTTCAAGTAGCTCCAATTCTGTAAAGGAAGGGCAGATGTATAAACAGACAAGTGCAGTGAGTATTAGTTATAGAACTATAATGACCAAGCCAGCATAGCAGAGTGGTTAAAATGGAAGCTCTGAAGACAGAATAACTAGGTTCCAGTTATTAGCTGTGTGACCATGGGCAAGTTGCTTAGACTCTCTGTGCCTCAATTTCTCATCTACAAAATGGAAGTAATAATAGAACCTACCTCATAGTTTGACCTTGGGATTACAATCATTAGTTGACACCCGTGAGCATTCTGAATAATGCCTCCCGTGTTATAAGCACTCAGTAAGTGTTAGTTGTTAAGATGCTCATAAAGAGCATCAAATCTCAGTCTCATCATCTGTAAAATGGGGATAGCAATCCCTGCCTGCTCTGGTGATGACTATGATGCTTCTGTGAGAACATGAGAAGGTACAAAGGCTTGGAGTGTGATTAAGACTGTTCAAGGGAAAAATGTGATTTTAACTCATACAAATCCCTCCAAAGTATCTCCACCACATAAAAATATTGTGTAGGTTTCTTATTATTGCATAATAAGTACCATTTTCCTTCATTTTCCACAATGGTTCACTTTGTGCTTTTACATTGTCAGTAACGAGGCCCAAATTGCTGTTTGGCATCAACTGGCAGTCACTGCTTCACATGTCATGAGTTTCATTAAACAGAAGCAAGTCAGAGGTAAACATCCAGATGGCACAAGGCTCTAGGCAAAGCCCCCTTAACTTTCCAGGGATGTGGAACAGCCCATGAGCACCTGTTCCAGGCAAGGCAGCCAGATGCACCATGCGCATCCAGGATGTGAAGATTAGGACCATGGTAATGGATTTCCCTACCACACAAAGTCCTCCCAGCTCAGCCAAGAATTAGCATGAATGAAGTGGTAGGACTAGATTGGCTGATTCTCATCAACGGATTCATCATTTACTTTACTCAGGATCAGCTCAGCCAGCTCAGCAGATTCTGTAGAGAAGTCTGATCTGGTGCCTAAATTCTGCCCCCAGGAACAAATGCCCCGCTAAGGAAACTTGGTCACAGAAGACCCCGCTCATGCTTCCTCATCCTCAGACCTCTCTTAGGCTCTCTGTCCTCACTTCGTACCCACGTATTAAAAGCTTTCAAGCTTGAGCATGGAGGTGGTTCATTTCCAAAGCCATGTTCAAGTCTTTCGGTGAAACTTTACAAAATAGCAGACAGTAGATGAAGGCAGAATGAATAAGCAACTCTTATCCAGCACTGTCAAAGATGTCCGGAGCAGAGTGCAGCTCCCAGGCTGTGAGAATGCAATCATAGTTAATTTGACTCTGTTAATACCATGGGAAATGTTACTTGTGATTAGAGAATAAAATAAGACGATCTATGGATTTCTATAGAGTGAAATGGCTAATGTTCTCGTAATTAGATCTTGACATGTAAAAATAAAAGAAGAAAGAACATTTCTCCTCCCTTGCAGTGGATGGCCACCAGCCGTGTGCTCGCGCTAGGATTTCGGACAGCTCTTTAATAGATCATGGAATGAGACAAAACATGTTCCCCCGTGTGCCGGTGACAGATCTCTTCCCCTGAAATCCACACCCTTACGTAATGTCATATGATTTCTGTGCCTACAAAAACACTAAACAAGGCTGTAAAATCGATGCATTTGTGTTCGGGTTTTCTGGTTTCCCCATTGTTGAATGTAGACTGTTTTAGGTTACTGAGAATATTAGTCAAAGATTGGTTAAATATATAATTTCTAAGTATCAAACCAAGAGTTTTAAAAGTACCTCCTTTTTTGTCATAGTGTTTCTTTTGTTGCTATCTTTATCAGTGTTATCGAAGAGACAAAATATCACGGTCTTAGCCTTCTAAGAGTTCACCATTTACATAGGTCCCAAGGCCCACATTCATGAAACAATTAGAGGGTAAAAATGAATCCAGGTTTTATGACCGTGAACTTGAAGGATTAAGGACTCAAAGAGAAGTAACACTGACAGCTGGGGTGTCAGGATTCAGGGAGACCTTCTGGACCAAATTGCCTAAGCTGACCATATTGCTCTGGATGAGAAGAGAAGATAGGACAGTGTATTGCAAGTAAGGTCCCCTTGGGCCAAGGTCAGGAGAGTCTAGGAATAAATCAGACTGGCCTGTGGGGCACTTGGATGGTGGGAGGAGTTTGTTCTTCAGAATAGCAGGATCAAATCCTGGAGGACACAGAGGCTGATGCAGTGCAGTGCACTGAGCTTTTGGAAACGTTTGAGCAAGGAGACAGATGAAAGTAATTTCTAAGGAAGATTAGTCTGACTGTAGTGCATAGAATGAAAAAGAATATGGAGAGTCAATGTTAGGCCATTCATCTGGGAAAGTGTTGCAATGATCTAGGGATGACAGTTGCGCACTCCACCAAAAAGACACACTCGGAGTATAATTTGAGGGGAAATAACAGAACTTAGTGGTGAGCATAATGATAAAGATTTTTTTTGCTTGGAATATGTGACTTTAATTCTTTCCATGGAACCAACAAATTACTCTATTTGGGTCTGTTTAGTCTGCCATACTTAAAGAGAAAGGAAGCAGAGGCTCAGGTCACAAATCATCAGCAGAATGCTAAAGGAATCTTTGGTTACTTTGAGAATTCCCCATTACCTATATACCTACCATTTGATTTTTAAATAAAACATACTTCCATATCATTCTGTGTTAGGTTAATCTGCAAAACAACAAATATCTCATACAGAATTTCACATCTTCTCCGGATCCTTGCTCCAAAAGTTGCCGAAAATCATACCACTCTCAGCTAGAAAGATGTACAGATCAGAACTGTAAAGAGTAATAGTATCTTGGGCCAGGTACGGTGGCTGACACCTGTAATCTCAGCACTTTGGGAGGCTCAGGCAGGTGGATCACCTGAGGTCAGGAGTTTGAGACCAGCCTGGCCAACATGGCGAAACCCCATCTCTACTAAAAATGCAAAAACTAGCCGGGCGTGGTGGCGGGCACCTGTAATCCCAGATACTAGGGAGGCTGAGGCAGGAGAACTGCTGGAACCCAGGAGGTGGAGGTGGCAGTGAGCCCAGATCACACCACTGCACTCCAGCCTGGGTGAAAGAGCGAGATTTCATGTCAAAAAAATAAAAAGTAATAGTCTTTGTAGTAGGATTCCATCAACAACCTCCACCCAGCAGTTACCTATCAGACGCTTACTGTGTGCCAGGTGGTACCTCACAGGCTGGGTTCCAGCTGTCAACAAGACAAACCCAGCCTTTGTTCTCAGGGGGCTCAGAGCACAAAACATCCTCTGTAGAGAAGATCTTTTAAAGATTACCTTTTAAAAGTATCTTCCCAGATACTGAATACAATTTGAAAGTAGGCGAGTCTTTCTTTCCCTACTTTTTATAGTGCAGAACAGATAGTAAATATTTACCAGGACCTTGTTCATTCATATACCTAAAATGACATTTTAATGAAAATAATTGTAAATCAGTTGATCTTTATGCTCTGAGGCCTTAAGATTTGGCGCAGTTTGGGGCCTTATAATGTATTCTCCTGGCTGAGCTAATTTTCATGATCCAAGCTAATGGCAGAGCTTCTGGAAAGGCTGGGGCAATGCTTCCAACTTCCTGGGAAGGTGGGTGTTACTCTCATAAACCCAGTGTGGGAGTGTTGTCTGAAGGCCTTGTTGGGAATAAAAAGATAATTAATAGGGTGCATGATACTGAATATAAATTATCCACAACTATGCCTCCCCTAATTAAACAGAAGAATGAAAACAAAAGGCAAGGACCAGTTTCACTTGTAACTCTGGTTTTCTACATTGCAATGTTGGAGGCTGGCAGTGCTCCCTATAAATTCTCTGTCTGGTGAACTCTTACATAAGTGTTTGTAAGAACAAGTCCAAATAGCTTAGTAAGACACTACACCCCAATTTGTTTCTTAAAACACAAAAAGTGAGAAGCAGCCTAAAATGATGTAGTATACAGATCTGCAGAAAGGAAGCTTAGATTTAAACTTTCATCTTATTTTGAGCCAGTTTATTTGGATACTATAAAGTCACCGTAAATAAAAAGATGCAAATATCAGAGAGAGAAATAGTCTTCCTCTGAGTGGAAATATCTACTTTCAAATCTCTCATGTGAGTTCAGTTTTTTTATTTGTTTGTTTTTGGTTTTGGTTTTGGTTTTGGTTTTTGAGACGGAATTTTGCACTTTCACCAGGCTGGTCTCCAACTCCCGACCTCAGGTAATCCACCTGCCTTGGTTTCCCAAAGTGCTGGGATTACAGGTGTGAGCCACGGTGACCGGCCGTGAGTTCAGTTTTAAGTGAACTGTTATTTTCTAAAAGGGCATGCTTTAAAAAACAAAAGATGATTTGCTGCACTTAAGAAAATAATGTTATTAAAAATTTACTTGCCAATCAAAACCTTAAATACACTAAAATATTCTGGGACTTTCCTGAGCCAATCATGTGTGACCACCAGACATTCAGGCAGCATCAGACACTCTGGCTGCTCAGGAGGAGGCACTTCCCCATGCATTGCGGGCCTGCTCCCTCCTCTCTGTCATGGAGTTTTATTAGAAGACAGACGCTGCATGCATTTATTTCCATCTTGCTAGTTAATGAATTAAGAGTAGATATGCTTTCTAAAATGCTTCCGATTTGTTAGAACACCACCATTTTGCATTTCCTAAGAAGAAACAGAAGAGAAACAAGTGACCAGGCAAAATGGAGACTCAGCTGTTTTATCTGTTATTTAGAACATGAGGTCTTAGAAAATCAGGTCCTTAGCCTAAGTTTCCAGAAGCTCAGAGACATTGTAATACGTAAAAGTCTCATCAAAGCCAGAATCTACTCTAACTTAGATGTCCCATACCCTGCCTGCTTCCCTCATCTGAATACTTTGTGAGGGTGGAAAGGGGATTAGAATGTTTTCCATCCGTAGTAGCAGTTTTTGTTTTTGTTTTTGCTTTTAATGCAAAAAATACAATGTTAACGACAAGTCATTCATTATCTTCCTTGATCTAAAAAGGAACTTTTGTGCCAGGCATGGTGGCTCACGCCTGTAATCTCAGTGCTTTGGGAGGCCAAGGCAGACAGACCACCTGAGGTCAGGTGTTCAAGACCAGCTTGGCCAACATGGTGAAACCCGGTCTCTACTGTAAACACAAAAATTAGCCAACTGTGGTCGCAGGTGCCTGTAATCCCAGCTACTCGAGAGGCAGAGGCATAAGGATCTCTTGAACCCATTAAGCAGAGGTTGTAGTGAGCCGAGACTGCGCCACTGCACTCCAGCCTGGGTGACAAAGCAAGACTCCATCTCAGAAAAGAAAAAAAAGAAATAACTTTTTTTTTCTACTGGCTAAGCTAAGGACATTTAAAATTTTAGAACCTCAACATCTAAAAGAAAAAAAAAAAGGAACAAAAAATGTTCCATGTCTCTGAAGATGGAGAAAATGGGAAATATTTCATCCGAAGTGACCTAGCTCCCCGGGGATGTAATGTTCCCCACAGCCTCCTCTGGCTGCTACACTTCTTCATGAGTAAAGGATGTCTTTACGGTGTGCCCAGTCCCCTCTGGTCCATGTGGGATACACAAAATTCCATACCTGCTTAGAGAGGTGGTGTAGGGGACTCAGACAAAAGATTATCTTTCACTTTCAAAGAACTCTGATTTTAAAGAATTTTTGGTGTTATGGACTGAATTAGCCACGTTCCCCCAAATCCGTGTGTTAAAGGTCCTCATCCTTAATGCCTCAGTGTGTGATTATATTTGGAGGTAGGGTCTTTACAGGTAATTAAGGTAACATAAGGTCATTAGGATGGGCCCCAATCCGGCATGACTGGTGTCCTTGTAAGAACAGCTTAAGACACAGACACTCGTGGAGGAAAGATGATGGGAAGAGGCACGAGGAAGGGACATTGTTCACGAACCAAGGAGAGAGACCTCAGAGAAACTGGGAACAGATTGGTTGATCAGAATTCCGACACTGAAAAGAAATGACTTGAACTTGATCCATAGACTGGTATAGAAACTTCTGTCTTTTTTGAAGGAGACGCTCAGGGATTGATATGCTAGGTTTTTTTCCTTTATAAGTGGAATTTGACCTGTCATCTCCCAACACTAGGATTGGTTTCACTTCCCTCCTAATTAGTGTGAAGAGTGACAATCAAAAGGTGAAAATTTTAGTTTAGTTCCGTTTCCTTCACGCATTGGAACAATTGGATGATTTTTATTTTAATATTTTCTGAACTTTCCAAATTTTCTCATTTCCTTCCTCCTTAGAAAGCTCAACAAATGGGAAAGAAACATGATTTCATGTTTCCTCCAGAAACGCCAGATATTTCTGAATCACAGAGGTACTCTCAGGCAATATATTTCTGTTACTTATTTATTTTTCTTAAAAAATACTCATTTACCAAATAGAAGTGGACCAACATGACCTCATCAACAGGCTAATTTGTTATCAATGTTCAGAAAATGCTGAGAAGGTGCTGCTACTTTTCATATTTCTTACTGATGAATGAAGCGGGCAGAATTAGAAATTCCTGGCAATTGGCAAAGGATCCTAACACATGCAGTCACTTCCTCCTATTGCGGAGAAGCAAGTGTCTGTATTAGTTGCTCCAGAAAGATAAGGTGCACAGAGGGCTTTGCAGGGGAGGGAGGGAGGAAGCCTGGAGCTGGAAGAACCGTAAATAGTGTCCACGAGAACAGCAGGACCAGAGGGACCAATGCTGAACGTGCCCTGACTCATAGTGATCAACAGGCTGATAGTCGCCAGTAATCAAAAACTTATTTGTACCAGAGACGCTACTTCTGTGTTCATGCAAAAGTTATTGTCCTATGGTTACCTTTTCCTTTATTGAATATTTCAACAACTCTTTTTCTTCTGTGTCAGGTTTTGTTCTTGGCTCTGCTGCAGCACAGTGGGCCAAACAGACAAAAATCTTCATCCTTACAATCAACTATTAGCACATGGACACAGTGCAACCTTATGAAATAGGACGTTAGAGTCAGGTTGTCTGCATTTTTACATTAAGATGAAATATGTTTTCACCTTGTAAGAACCCCCTAAAGATGGCAGTAAACAGTTCAGGTATTTGTTACTCAAGGCATGGTATATGTTCCCTGACCAGAAATGACTAGGCATCATTCTGTCTCCTGCCCAGATTCTATTTCTCCAGTGTCATTGGGACTTTCAGGAGAAAAGGTCTTTCTCTTCCTCTGGATAGCACGAGATACAAATGCAATTCCTGGGAATTTTGCAGCCATTTCATCATCAGGAGGGAAATGATCATGAGGATAAAGACGTTCCATGGGATTTGGTAAACCCATGAGAATCACAGAGCGCTGGTGGCAGGTGCCTGCTCAAATCATTTTTGAATCTCGTCCTCCCTAGAGACTTACCAGTTCCACAGATCGTGTAGCTACGGTGCGGTGGTTTGGAAATACACACACAGATTATTTGACATTTGTCCTTTCCAAGTCTAATTTTCCTTTCCTCTGAAAGTGGGCCAGACTGAGTGACCTGCTTCCAGTGAATAGAGTCTGACAGAGGTGAAAGTGGCTTTTGAAGTGAGGCCACAGCAATGCTGTCACTTCCACGTTGTTCTCTCTTGGATAACACAGTCTGGGGAAGACCATGGCTAAGCCATAAGGGCAATCCAGTGTGGGAAGAAACTGGGCCTCTTGCCAACAACCACCACACACTGGCCACCATGGGAGGAGTCTTCAGGTCCTGAAGCCCCCAGTGGCCTCCTGAACTGCAATGTCTTGAGAGACTCCAATTACCTTGATCTTAAACTCCTGATTCTTAGAAACTGAGAGGATAATAAATGCATTAAAACTTTAAACCTCTCCATCTTGAGGTGATTTTTTTAATACAGCAAGAGATAACTATTGCAGATTTTGATAGCACAAGTAGATGCATAAGCAGTGAGGAGTTGGAAAATTATTGAGGAAGGTATAAGTGACAACCAGGGAAGACTTGAAAACACTGAAAATAAATATCTGCTGGTTGCTATGAGAAGACTACAGGGGAAGGCTTAATGTAAAGTGAAGAAAATGTTGAAAATGGAAGAAAACTGGATCCTTGTTACATAGTGGCGGAAAGTTTACCAATAGTTGCACTTGCAGTAATGTGAAAAATAGAAAATACACCTGATACACCTGGTGATTGGCTAAAATTTCCAGGTAGAGTTTCCAAAATGCTATTGGGCTGCTTCTTGGGAGAAGACAGAGATCAACTAAAGGAAGAACAGATACCAAAGAAAGAAACAAGGACTCCTTAATTTTGAAAATTATCAGCCTCCCCTGATGATAAATAATACTAAAATTAATAAATGATCCCCAGGCAAAGAGAAAACCCAAAGTTCTATCAGAAACACATGGCAAAAAGTTGAAGCCAGGTGTGGTTTTCAAATTCTTTTTAAAGCCTCAGAAAAATCTAAGTTGAAGTCTCAGAAAATCACTCATTCAAACAATAAAACTTTTAAGAAGCATAAAGACTATGGTTCCTCAGTTGTTTAGAGAGGATCCCAAGGTCAAAATGGGTTATCTTAAAGACCTTTCTGGGTATGGCTTTGGTACGTTGGAATACACTACAATAAGATTCATGGGAGACCCACACAATTTTTCAAGACAAGTGTAGCAGCAGATGAACCACTAGCTTAGACTGAAAAGGAAAGAGTCAGTTCAAAAAGAAATGGCTTCTTAAGACCCATAAATTTCTATAAGCAAGAAATAGCTGAGGAAACTACTTAGCTTGAAGCACTGGCCACATTTCACGGAGGAAAAAAAAAAAAAAAAAAGATGACTCACAAGATCCAAGAAGGCAGAGTCAGAAGACATGTGGAATTACTCACACAGCTTGAGAATCGCTTAAGGAAGCACCAGTATGTGTCCTGGGAAATTTCAGAATTGCTATGGAGCAGTAGCTGCCATATGCCTGTGTTGTAAATGGAAATGTGCCATGGTGGTTATTTTGTGCCCCTCACACCATTATACATTAGTGTTGTGTTGTTCTTTTAGCTCATAGTTCTTCAGATCAAGAGAGGCTGAACCTAAGCAGTTGAACTTCGGTAACAACACCAATGAGATTTGGAAAGAGAGTGAGTTGAGTGTGTTTTGTATGTAAGAGGGTCCTTTTTTTTTTCTAACTAAGGTAAGAATTCTATTTATTATTATTATTTTTTTTTAAGAGACAGGATTTTGGTCTGTTGCCCAGGCTGGAATACAGTGGCAGGATTACAGTTTACTGCAGCCTCAAACTCCTGGGTTCAAGTAATCTTCCCAGGTAGCTAGAACTACACGTGTGCCACCATACTCAGCTACTTTTTAAAAAAACTTTTTGTACAGACAGGATCCTGCTATGTTGTCCACGTTGGCCTCAAAGTCCTAGGCTCTAGCAATTCTTCCACCTAACCTTTGCAAAACACTGGGATTACAGTCACGAGCCACTGTGCCCGGCCAAGGAAAGAAATTTTAATCAAATTTTTATAAACTGGAATATCTCTGATTTGGCTTTTAGAGTGTTCTATTACCGACATTTATGATATACATGGGGGTATGGATTAAACAGCGTTCCCTGCCCCCACAAAAATTCATATATCAAAGCCCTAATCCCCTATGTAACTACTTGGAATAAGGAAGTAACTAAGGTTAAATTAAAGCATAAGGTGGGGATCCAGCAGAATTAGTGTCCCTGTGAGACCCCAGAGAGCTCACTCTCTCTTTCTCCACCACATGAGAACACAGCAAGAAAGCAGCCATTTCCGAGCCAGGAAGAGAGCCCTCCCCAGAACCCTAATTATCAGGCACCTTGACTTTGGATTTCCCAGGCTATAGAGCTATAAAAAAGTAAATTTCTATTGTTTAAGCATCCCCCTAGTCTGGCATTTTGTTCTGGCAGTGATATCATTAATCTGAAACCCTAAGATCTTTGAGAATAAAAGAAGTGATGATTTGGGCCTCGTCACAGCTTGTTTATGAGTTTTGAGGCCATAGTTCCTAAACCGTATGACTTTGTCGGCCTCCAGGTTTTAACTGGGGAAACGATGTAACAAAGGCACTTTTACTGTGAAGCTATAAAGTTTAAGGCGATTTTGGATCCAGCTCGAGGAAGAATGAATTAGAGGTACTCTCAGTTTGAGTTTTACTAGGATATAACTGCATGGCTCTTTGTCAAATCTAATAAGCAATTGCTCACCCAAGCAATAACAGAGGAACGCCTCAGAAGTATGCCCCTCCACATCCATGTCAAATGCCTGACATCAGGATGCCAGGTGTAGCAGGCTACGGTATGCCTAGCTCAGCTTCTCAATCTTGTCTAGAAAGTAACTCCTTTAATAGCATCTGAAGGTGTCCAACTCTTCAAAATTTTGCAAGTTTGTGTTTTCATTTCGGGATTATCTCCTAGATTTAAAAACGCCCGTGAGTTGAATTTTTCTTCAGACTAAGTATCACAAAATGGCCTGCTCACTACAGTATTCAAGCCTTAGAAATTGGGTTTCACGGTGTTGTAAGGACTCCCAGACATACAATATACATTTGAAGACTTAAAAGAGAAAGACAAACACAAATAAGATGGAATACGTTTATTTGAAAGATATATAAAGCATGAATGTACCATTTAATCTAATTTGAAGGATGTTTTGGAAAGTTTCAGTGAAATAGGAAATTATGAGCTCCTTATTTACACACATAGGATGGTCATATTTCAACTATTTTAAGTGCATTTATTAAATAGAACATGAGAGAAATACGGGCACAATATTAATAGAATATAAAACAAAATAAAAAGGTATGTGTTGAGAATAAAATACTTTGACAACGAGACTAAAATGTAAAACTCATTTTTTCAGATCAAACCAAAGGCAGTCATTTATTGCAGCTGAGAAATAAATTTCAAGCAGAAGCCATGAAAAGGCTGTAGAATTATTTGATAAGAAGAAGAAGAAAGAGGAGGGGATCATAGACACACATTGTGAAAAAATTCAAAATCTTGCTGAATTTATATAAATTACTGGCACTAAGTTAGCATGAAACATATGAGGCCACCAGAAATGGGATGTTTTTGATAAATGGGTTAATGAGTCTCATCAGTCAATTCAATTAATCATAAGTAAACGAAAACTTCTTTAAAATCTTGAAAGTCCTTGTAATCTTATAAATTATGTATTTTATAACAGATAACTGATATTTTTCTTATAGTGTAAGTGTTTTGCCAGAAGGCTTCACACACTGAACAACAGCCTTAAGTTTATATGCCATTACCAATGACAACTTGTAAAGCTAAAAGACTTTTTTGAAACTATTAATTTTAAAATATTCCATCGAATATTCTTCAGAAAAATTAAATTTTACTATCCATTTTATTAAATAAAGATACAATAAACTTTTGCCCCTGAGAAGCTGCTCAATTAGAATTCTAACAATTTTTTTAAATACTTCAGTTAGGTAAGGCAGCTAATTTTTACAAAATTATGTTAATTTGCTGAAATGTATAATATTGTCATATCTGTATACTTTTATAAAGATTGCAATGTCTGTTTTATTATTTTCTTTCTAAATAAAATTTCACTTTATAATTTATTTTATGCTTTTTTTTTTTTTTTGGTTATGATAAAGTCTTGCTTTGTAGCCCAGGCTGGAGCACAGTGGCATGATCTTGGCTCACTGCAACCTCTGCCTCCCAGGTTCAAAAGATTCTCTTGCCTCAGCCTCCCAAGTAGCTTGAACTAAAGGCATGCATCACAATGCCTGGCCAATTTTTTATATTTTCAGTAGAGATCGGATTTCACCATGTTGGCCAGGCTGGTCTCGAACTCCTGACCTCAGGGGATCTGCCTGCCTTGGGCTCCCAAAGTGCTGGGATTACAGGCATGAGCCACGTGCCTGGCCTATGCTTTTATTAGTTTGTCAACTTAAAGGGGCTTCAAAAAAATGCATGTTTCTGGCCCTACAAAATGGAATCAATTCACAGTGCAAAGTAACATTTATGACTAGGTACTGGTTCACTTTCAAAAAATACGTGGAGAAAATGGAGTTACTTCACTCTATCGTTTTACTTTACTGTTTTATGGCTATTTAAAAATGCATTACAGTTCCCCCAAATAGATTATATTGTGTTAAACTCTATTTTTTAAAATAAAGGCAAAATTATTAAAGTACATATCTCTTTAAATAAGAAAAGCAACAAAAATGAGGACCTAAGACATATTTATTTCAGTTAATATGCAATTCAAGAATAAAGATCTGGCACAATAAGAGAAAAACATACTTCCCAAGTGGTTATGGTTGGAGGGATATGGATGGTAGACTCAATGAAAAAAAAAAGAAAAAGGAGAGATGAAAAGCCTTTTTCAATCCCCTCACAGCCAAACCGAATCTTTCAAATCATCCTCACTTTGGGAGGATGGGCTTGCCACCCCTGGCCAGACCTACAGTAGTGCAGATGTGGGAACACACCACGATACTAACACAAGGCATTTGAAGACTAGCTGGGTCACTTTGATGTGAAGTCTGATTGAAGTCTCTGGTTGATAGAAAAATTATATCTGGATAGAATGGTTTTTGTGGATGATGCCATAGAATTTAGCTAAATGGTTGCTTCCCACGGGAGGGCTTCTAACAGTCATTAAAATAGTTCCATGCTGTGAATATAACAAGAATCTCTGCTTTGGTCTAAGCCAACAAATTGATTTTCACATTAAATAATAAACTGAATATAATATTTTAAAAGTGATTATGATATATTGTAGCATCACTCCTGGAACTTATCAACAAGAACACTAATGCATGTTTTTCTATAAAGATTTTTTTTCAAGTGTAATTCTCTTTTATGAGCTGCTTAACCTACCATATGCTTGAGACACGTGACACTTTATTAAATGATCAATAGCGGAAGCATTTTAGAAAAATATCAAGTGGAGCTAAAACATAACAAGAAAAAGAAGAGGCTGATGAGGAGAAAGATAGAGGTTGGAAAAAGAAGGAAGATGTGGCCGTCTCTGCAAGCTTTATAATATCACAGAGGAACTCGAGATAAAGCTCCATGAAGGCAAATGAGCAAACCATAAGTGATCAACCCATCATACAGACATTCTCGAGGCTCTGATGTGGATAACACAGCCTCTCTGTAATTCTGATTATCTGGTTTCAAAGAGAACCTAATCAACTTGTCAGCTGGTAGACTACATTTTTTAAATAGCAGATAATTGATATTTTTATCTAATTCAGAAAAAGTTTCGAATACGTCAGCAATATCCTATAAAACTTCAAACTTTATCAAAGCCTAAATTTTGAAAAGTTACCAATAATAGGTCTGATGATACACTTACTGCATTCTGTTAATTATATAATAATTATGTAAACTAGTAAAAAAATTTCCTCTATCTTAGGATAGGAATTTCAAAACAAACTGCATATTTTTATTTGCTAAATATAAAATTGTATATGTGTGTTATTGGGATCAGCCTTGTACAAATAGTAATTATAATGATAATTCAATATAGAAAAATGTAACACTTAGAGCTGCATGGGCAAAATTAAAATATTTTATTTTCAATTTTTGTATTTCCTTCACAGAAGGAATTATGAAACAATCAATAAGAACGTTTTGAGTAAAGATTACTTTAAGATAAAACCTATGCAGAAAAAAAATTGGAATGCAAGTTCAAAGAGAAAAGGGAATAATGTCCAATTTCCTGTAATTGAAGAGCTTGTTTGTGTATTTCTTTTAATAGGTAGTGGTCAGTATCAAATCACTTCATTACTGACTTTCCACTGACTACATTTCGTAGAACAAGTTCATAGTTTCGTTATTATCTGTCCATAGTATCCTGAAATTTGCATCATTTGCAACTATTTCAGCATATGAAGAAAAATTTTGTATGTCCGTTAAAAACGACTGAGAGTTTGCATTTTGCAAAACAACAGATAGAACAGTGACAAACATTTGGAGATCAATGTTCTAAAGCATCCTGAAACATCCTTTCTCCAGCAAAATTACCTGAAAATTCACATACTTTTTATTCATTTGAAGAGCTTTGTCACTTTTCTCAAAATAGTGATCAATGAGAAAATTGTCTTTATTATATGTTTTTATGATGGACTACGTATTATTTTGTTGAATTAAATAACAATTCATCACTATTTTAAATGATTTTCTTTCTTGAAGCTATTATTTCTGATGAAGTTAATTTGTTTTGATTTAGAAAGTCCACTTGGAGGGCATGTTTAATCTTTTATTTAATAATATGCTTTATACACATGTTTTAACAGTAATCTTATAGCATTAGATTTTAATTTAAATAAATTAAAAACTTTTATTTATTTATTTTAGAGACAGTGTCTCTATCATCCAGGCTGGTGACTTCCTCCTCCCAGGTTCAAGCAATTCTCCTATCTCAGCCTCCTGAGTACCTGGGATCACAGGAGGGCACCACCACACCCCACTAATTTTTGTATTTTTAGTAGAGATGAGGTGTCACCATGTTGGGTGGGCTGGTGTTGAACTCCTGACCTGAAGTGATCCTCTTAGCTAGGCCTCCCAAAGTGCTGGGATTACAGGAGTGAGCCACCACGCCTGGCCTGAAAACGGCATTCTTAGCATCCAGTAATCTTATAACAGACACACACACACACATAAACACACACTTAAGGACTTTTCGCTTTTAGCACGTTAGAAATATATTAGGAGCTATTTTCAATATTAGTTTCGTTAGCCATACAAAAGAAAATAAATTAAATTACAGTAGATAATTGAAACTTGTAGTACACACTGCATAGATGTAACCATCTGGACTCAAACTGGGAGGAGCAAAATAATCTTAACTGATATGTTCTTCTCTGAACAGATGTTTCCAACCCCACATGGAGGATATGAATCTCTTAAAATAACACAACATTTCCAGGAGCAACATTAGAATTATCAGCAACACATTGCTGTTCACTAACCCTAATGAAAGTGTAAATACAGACAGAATTTCATAAGTGCCTTCAAAATGGGAGAGGATTGTAATTTACTCTTCAGGATATTTTGCTGTATGTGGTAAGTGCCCCGTAAATATGTATAAATGCAGCTGTAGCCACAATTCCTGTTAAGAAGTTTCCACATCCTGAAACTAAGGCAGAAGGTCATGTGTGCATGTGGGTGTGTGCTAGCCATTCTAAATCAAAGGCATGTCACCCCTGACGAAGCTCTCGCTGTCAAGAGCTCTCAGCATTCCTTCTCTTGGTTGAAATCTAGGACTAATGTTTCCTTTATTCAGAAACATTCCGTTCTTTCTTGCCCATGCATAGCTAAGTGATACTGACCTTTAGATGAGATCCTGCATCCAGCTCCTTTGCCTGCATATAACTTTTTCTTGCTTCAGGTGTGACGAATAACCCAGCAGTCATCTTGCCTTGAACCATCACCCAGAGTATTTAAAAGGGAAAATTGGGAGGCATTAATAAAACAGGGGGACATAAAAAACACAGGACAAAAGTAATCATGAATAACGACTTCCATTTTCTGCACGTGAAACAGTGTCGGTTTACTCTGGGCTTTGCTGGGTGCCTGTTCTCTACAGCAGGAATGAAGCAAAAAGTGAAACCATAAGTCCTCCCCAGAGTGACAGCATTCTGGCCTGGGGAGCTGAAGTGTGCACAGGAATCAGTCTCCGTTTCAGACTAACATGACTGGAGAAGCAGACACCACCTGGAGACCCGGTCTGGAAAGTGAACCCCAGACTGAGTGTGCTGAAGGGTGCAAGGGTCTTGGATGGAAAGTTAGAATCCTTATTTTAAAAATAAATCACAGGCATCTAAGGAAAAGAAAATACAGGCTCCAAGTTTTTGAATTAAAGGGGTTTTAGAGCCGGCGAAGTTGACTGACTTGATCCATCCAGAGGTCAGGTGATGTTAAGTGGCGTGTCCACAGTGGAGACGCCAGACTGTCTGATAGGAACCCACTTCTCCGAATCCTTCTAACTTCCCTATGGAAGAGGCGGGGAGTGAGGAGTTAAGGTTGGGAAGCTCAGATGAAACTCCACAATCTAAAAGAGGATGCATTAAAGAATACAGGCCAAAGGGTTCAAAATCTATCACTTTCCAAAAACACGGTGACAATTTATTGCAGAAATAGCCTGAGTAAAATGAAAATAGGCTGAGTTCAAATGGAAAATCAGAGAGCCATTAGGAGAACATTTGAGGCCCAAACCAAGATGGGCTTTGTTTTGTTTTATTTTGTTTTGTTTTGTTTTATTTTGTTTTGTTTTGCAATGAGCAAAGTGCTCAGAAAAGGGCCCCAGCCTTGAAGTAGGGGGAGAAAGGGCCTTGGGGAGGGTTGGAGGATAGAGGGACGAGAACAGGACGGGGGCAGCAAGGACAGGCAGGGACTCTGCCCGGGGAGAAGCTTACTCAATGCAGTTCCGCACAGCGGGCCGGGGCTGTGTGTTGATCACGTCGCCCATCGCCCAAGAATCCTTAGTGCAGTGAGCGAGCATAGGGCCTTCAAATTGCTGTCCAGGGGACATTCCGAGTGTACAGCCAGGCGGGTCCCAATACGAAGAAGAAGAGGGGCCCTGTGTTCCAGGAGGAGGTGTTTGGAGGAGAAAGTCCTGAGCTCCTCGGGCAGTGACAGCAGGTGCCCTTGTGCAAGGAGTCATAGGCTTCGGCTGGTCCTGAGATTTGGGGACAACCCCGGGGCCACTCATCTTTCCAAGGAGGGTCCATTTGTCTACGCCGAATCCTTAGAACAACACTTCTCAATCCATCCGGGCTGTGTCTCTAAATTTGGCAGGTGGCCCTCAGCACACATCTCCCTCCTGCCCCCCCAGGCCCACCCAGCTGTGGGAATTATTCTATGCTGTGTTCCAACAGAGCCCAGGACTTCGTCCTCGTCCTGAGGTCCTGGGGCAGGAGCGCTGTCCTGGCTCCACCAGAAACCATCTGTGTGGGTGGAGAGGGAGTTACCCAGTTTTCCCAGTGGCTGTTACCTCCTGTGTAAAGTCAGGGTGAATTTCTAGCTTGTCTAACTTTAAGTTTTGATGCTATGACTAAGAGGACTTTCGTTTTGTTTCATTTGGTTTTTCGAAATGAGTTGTGTGTGAATTTTTTACTATGCCAGAGTCCAAGCAGAAAAGAAACCAGCAGAAGGAGGATCTTCTATGACTGCTTTTAGCATTTAATGCAAATAGAGACCTTCTGGGAGACTAAAGACCAGGGCTGGCCCAACCGTGGTGCATAGTGATGCTGAAGAGAAGGAGGGGGGCTCTGAACCCCCCCAACGATGTTTCAGGCCTGTCTCCAAAATGCACGAGGTGGTAGCTTTGGGAAAACCCCTCAACCTTTTGGCACCTCAGTGATTTTATCTATAAAATGTAAATAAACTGTGCACCCTACCCAGAAGGCATATTGTAAAACCAAAATGAGGTCTTGCACAGAAACGGGTGGAAAAAGTGTCTTGCTCATGGTAGGTTCTCCATGCCTCTTGTGACTGCATGGCCAAGACCTGGAAGATGGGGGTTAACCCTGCGCACTGAGCATATTGAGGCCAGAGAACACTCAAGCAAGGCCAGGAGCAAGAAAGCAGCATGGTGAATCCTGGGCAAGGGTGGTGGGAGATGAGTGACATTCTGATATGCTGCAGAGAGAAACAGAGGGAGTGGCTCCCCTTCTGACAACGGTATCCGCACCCTGGACTGGACTAGTCAACCCTCCACCTCACCCTCTGCCATGCCCCTGTCTGGCTGTAGTAATTGGAGGAAAGGTAAGCACTTCACACAACAGAGCAGTAACAGCCCCTCTCCCCAAGGTAGCTGTCCACTGCAGGGGCCCCAGTGCCATGTCCCAATGAGAAGTTGCCCTGTGATTTTCTGAAATTTCCAAATTAAAACTCAGAAGTCCTGGCCAGGCGTGGGTAGCTCATGCCTATAATCCCAGCACTTTGGGAGGCCAAGGCGGGTGGATCACTTGAGGTCAGGAGTTCAAGGCCAGCATGGCCAACATGGCAAAACCCCTTCTTTACTAAAAATTTTAAAAAAATTTTTAAAAAAATTAGCCAGGTGTCATGGTGCATGCTTGTAGTCCCAGCTACTCAGGAGTCTGAGAGGCAGGAGAATTGCTTGAACCCAGGATGTGGAGGCTGTAGTGAACAGAGATCCAGCCTGGGTGACAGAGTGAGAGTCCGTTAAAAAAAAAAAAAAAAAAAAAAAAAGTCCTTTTAGGAGCCCAGAGATGCTGGTAGCTATGAACCAATGTAGTTTTACAGAAAATCCAACCTAGAAGTCAAAATCTGAGTCATCAGCCCATCATTCCTGTTGGCATCCGATTGTACCCATAGTCAGTGCCTCTCTTAACCCACGCCTTTCCTAACCCTGACGTGATCTGGTTTGAGTTATATGCAACCAAAGAGACTTGACTAGCATACCTTCTGCTGGCACACTCTCAGCCTAATACCACCACTACTAAAACTCATAACGCTCTGTTTCAACACAAAAATGGAAATACTTACAAAAATATGTTGCTTTGACTACCTCCATCTCTATGCACTAGGTTGCATAATATGAAACTCTATATGATGACGTATATAAAATGTCCAAGTGACATTTCATTCCTGATTTCCAACACACAGTGCCAGCCAGGATCCAAAATTAAACCCCTGGGGTACTCCTCAGCACTGTCTCTTCTCACTGTCCTGATTTTAACACTTAGCTGACTGGAAACCCCTTTTAAACAACGGATAAATACGATTCCCCAAACACGTTTAGCTCAGCTTCCTAAAAGTGTAGAACTATGTTTTCTAATACTGGACATCAGATTCAAAACACAAACCAGTGAGAATAGAATCTCCCTATGGATCCCTGTTTAATTAAATCTACCAGTTTCCTGGTAGGAAAAGTCTTATGGAGCATAATTTTAGCAATTTACCTGAAATTTAGCAACTTACCTGAAGTCTCCAAGGTGGGGAAAAAGAAGTGGCAATGTTCTGACTCAAAACAGGTAACAATCTCTCAACACACTAATAATCCCTCCAGCTTAATTTTCTGGCCTCCTGAAAATCCTCTCTCAGATACACTGTGCAGTCCTCTAGATGAAGAAGGAATTTACCTTGTCAACATATTGTGTATATCTTTGTGTACATAGATGATTGGAACTAAGTAATTATTTTACCATGAACATATAAAGGTATTACAAAAAGCAGATATTTTTCTTTATGTAGGGGTTAGAGGAAGTGAAAAAAACTAAAAGCATTCAATTTTCAGTCTGACATTAAAATGTGGACGCTTAAATTAATGTGGGTTAAAAAGTGAAAGACATAAAGGTATGTGTGTGTGTATATATATACACATATATACACATACATATATATATAATATACACAAACATACACACACACATATATTTTTTGAGACAGAGTTTCGCTCTTGTTGCCCAGGCTACAGTGCGATGGCATTGTCTCCACTCACTGCAACCTCTACCTTCCAGCTTCATGCTATTCTCCTGCCTCAGTCTCCCGAGTAGCAGGGATTACAGGCACCTGCCACCACACCCAGCTAAGTTTTATATTTTTAGTAGAGACAGGGTTTCACCATGTTGACCAGGCTGCTCTTGAACTCCTGACCTCAAGTGATCTGCCTGCCTCTGCCTCCCAAAATGCTGGGATTATACGTGTGAGCCACTGTGCCTGGCCAAGAGACAAAAATATTAAGGAAATAATTTACCCTTGAAAATATATCCTGACATCAGTTTTTCCCTTTATTTTTCTAAAAGGATCAACAATGACAGAGGAAACTGCTTTGACGTGATCAACAAACTAGAAATTGATGTCAGTGGTATCCTTTTTAAAATGACTAAGACTAACTTACTTCAGTGATTTTAAAATTCTTGTTTCTTCTATATTTGTCATAGATTATTATTCCTGGTGCCTGCCTAGTCCCTATTACTAGAATTTAATCAGCAAGCTGTCCTCCAAATTAGGCAGTATATCCCATTCATTTCCAATGGATACATAAAATCAAAATGGGTCAAATTGTGCAGCTTATTGCTGAGTTTATAATAAATATTTCTATCTGTAGGCAGCAATCATGATTTAGAAACAGAGGCACACAGTATGTAACAGCCAATAACTAAAATAAATTAAATAACCCTTCGGCTCGTTTCTTGGAATAAAAGTTTAACATGAGATCTCCTTGTGCGTAATATCAATTGCTTTAAAATGAAGAGAAGAATATTTTTATAAACAATAACTTACTGTTTTATTTATTTATTTTTTTTTTTTTTTTTTTTTTTATTTTTTTTGAGACGGAGTCTCGCTCTGTCGCCCAAGCTGGAGTGCAGTGGCGCGATCCTGGCTCACTGCAAGCTCCGCCTCCTGGGTTCACGCCATTCTCCTGCCTCAGCCTCCCGAGTAGCTGGAACTACAGGCGCCCGCCACCGTCCCCGGCTCATTTTTTGTATTTTTAGTAGAGACGGGGTTTCACCATGGTCTCGATCTCCTGACCTTGTGATCCGCCCGCCTCGGCCTCCCAAAGTGCTGGGATTACAGGCGTGAGCCACCGCGCCCGGCTAACTTACTGTTTTAAATAGGGTATAATTTCTATTAAAGAAGACTTAATTTAAAGTTATAAAAATTAATTCAAAGATTTTTTTTTTCCTATTAAGAAGGAATCTTCCTATTGCATCACTATATTAACAAATGGAAGAAATAAACTAAAATAAATATGGGTTCCACAGTGTTTATATACAACTTAAACACGGCATATCATTGTCTGGTCAAATATTTGTAGTGCCGATGAGAGTACAGACTTGAGGATACTACTTGAAATAAACAAACGCTTATCTAAATCTCGGAGGCCTGCAAAATTAAGTTTGGGATTTCCCAGAAGCAGGGAGCAGGCTTCCTACAAGCATCTGGACTTGGATCTGCACTTGGGGTCATGAATCTCTGGAGCCTGGCCTGCTGGACGCAGATGTCACAGTGCCATTCTGCCTTCCTCACTGTCATCAGAGGCTGCTGAGCAGTGGTGCTTTGCTTTGGACCATCAGAGATCAGCAAAGAAGGTTTGCTGTGCAGGACACAAGCTTCAACCGCTGTTTATCAGTCGCACTAAGCCGTGTGAGATGTTCTCAGTTCCTACCGCTCCTTCTGCAGTAACTATTGATGTGCAATTTCTAAAGCTCATCTTTAAAGTACACGGCATGGAGTCTGAGCTCCTTCAAACAACTTCTCCCCTTCACATTCCTCACGCCGCTATTTCTAGCAGGCAGTTGACGTCTAGTCTCTGAGGTGGACATGTAAAGGCTCGGCATCTCCGATTTCCTGGGACGGCCTTCTCTTTTGATGTCCAAAACAAGACATGAACAAGCCTTTGAGGACCAGTGCGTAAGACTGGGCCCTGTCGGTTCATTCAAGTACCTCCATTAATACTTGTAGAGCAAATACATAATCTACCCATTAATGAGGTTCCATGCAGCTAATCAGCAAAGGTGAGAATCTGTGGAGCCGACATAGGCCGCCCTCCTAGGAACCTGATATTTTATTGCTGACATGCAATTTTTAATATGTTTTTTCTTTGTGTTGGGTGCTGACTAAAACGTTCATTTTTAAATAAAAATATGTAAATGTTCTGACTTTTCTCAATTTGCTTCTTCAAGGCAATACAGTAGAATACTATTACTTGGATGTTCAAATAAAATACTAAAAAAGAAGAAAAAACAAAAAGAAAACCACAGTTCTCTAAAAACAAAACAATTCTATTCAATCACCACCCCCTGCTTTCATAGGGAGGCATATATGTATTTCTAGTCCCCAGTGTTGACATCATTAAAGGTTTTCCATTGCAATTTTCTATTTTGATGAAGAGAAATATTGTGCAATATTTGTCATTCAATGCAGCCAACGCTCAAGTGTCCAGCTCAATAGCCCTTCAGCTCCCTGCATAGTGGTCCCTGTAGCAATTCACGTTTAAAAACTATTCTATACGTTATATCACTTCATCAGCATCAGAACCTTAGGAGGCCCAAAGAATACCAAGCCCCAGGGCACCCAGCAAACTGCAAAGCACTTGAATTAAATTATTTCCCCTGAAGCAACCACCATTATACCTACGCAATATGATAAGCTGATCAAAGAGATTTGTGTTTCATTAGGAGTCGAGGATAAAATTGATAATGGATAGAGAGATGTTTCTGTGCAGTGTATGGTAATAATCAGGAATGAAGTAGTTAGCTTTTTGACACTTGGATGATCAGCGATTAGCTGCTAGATGCTTTTGAAACAATAGTTTATTTGTATGTCATATGTCTTGGTGAAAAAAATCTCACTGGTATTATCAGTGAGTAGATCTTTCAAAAATGAAACGGGAGCCCCGTCAGTGAGTCGCACACACTACCTTTTTAGGACAGAAGGGAGGCATACGCTTGGTGTTTTGCACTGAGGGTATTTGTGATTGTGCCAGGAGTTCAGAGCTGTAACTCATTGCCATAAAACCCCACATTTTTTCTTACAAATAAATGGGCCAAACCAGCATGTTCATTGTTTGTAGATTACTTGTAACTGTTTACACAATCCTCGTAATTTCTTCCAGTGAGGAGGGATGATGTGCCCCAGCAGACCGAGGAGGGAGAGGCTGAACCAAGCCACTGTGAGGCGTCTCAGACATTCATGCGGCAAACGTGGTACCACAGGACTCTCACACAAGGGCTTCTGCGCACACAGGCACCTGCTCAGTCCTGTTCCAGGGTCAGGTTCTGGGCACTGAGACAAGAAGCAGATGGGACTGGAAACTACAACTGTTCCCTCCCATCTCCTTCCAACTCCCGCTCTAACTACATAACCGTGCACTGTACAGATGCAGAGATGTCACCAAAGTGGGTGTTTGAACACTGGATCCAGAAGTGGGGATGACACTTGGGTTCCCCATGACCATCCTTGCCTTGGGCACCTTCCTCTTTGAGGTCCCCATGAGGAGATGAAGAAAAGCTTCAAGGGCCAACAGAGAGCACAGATATTGGGTTCACCCACTAACCCATCTCTCTGCCCCCCAGAGTGAGATTCCAGTTCCTCGGCTGCCTGCACCAGGGGCGTGAGGCTGCCACCACCCAGCGCGCTCATCAGCCTGAGAAAACCATCCAGACCTGAGAGACCCGAAGGGCAATTCCAACAGGGAAACCTGTAGAACCAGCAATGATTTAAAACAAAAAAAGCAAACAAACCCCTCAGGAATGCAGACTGTTTCCTCATCTTCCTTTTGGACCTGTCTTCCTTGCAAATTCCTTCCAAGAAGAGACGACTCTTCCCACTCCAGCTGTCTCTGCTTTGCCGAGGTTACTTGGTCATTGGTGGCATTATCCACTTCAATACGGAATTAGCAGCAATGTCTACTCCAATGTGTACTTACAGAGAATGACAAAAGCTTTATGTGAATACAGTAAGAAAATGCTTGCGTACTTACAGCGCCTGGCATCTGCCCCCGGGGAGTGCAAATTAAGTGGCACAGTCCCCCCGATTTCAATAATTTATTACCTCTTTGCTATAAAATGAATGAAGGGGAAAGT
The DNA here is from genome assembly GCF_008728515.1 of Papio anubis. Classification (NCBI taxonomy): domain Eukaryota; kingdom Metazoa; phylum Chordata; class Mammalia; order Primates; family Cercopithecidae; genus Papio; species Papio anubis. Next base: position 122,064,123 of record NC_044986.1, read on the forward strand.
CAGTCATTATCCATTTTAAGACGTGAACAGGGACTAAAGGCAGAGCCGTGCGCTGCACAAAACAAAAACAATTGGGATTGGAACCTTCGGTGCTCTCAGACGTTTCACCTGAAGGTGTTCTTCCAGTGTCCAGGAGCCCACGGCAGCAGCGTGAGCCAAGTCACACATGGCGGCCCTCCTAGGAATCTGATATTTTAAAATCACCAAGGATTTTAATTAAAAGGAAATTCTGTGTACAAAAGGAAAATACATATTCCCTTTTTATTCTCTCCTCAGATGTGTCTCGTGATACAGCTTTATTCACTTCTCTTGGGGTGTCTTTAAGACGTGTATCACAAGTAGCGCAGCAGAGCCTCCTTTCTGCGATGCTGTTGGTCTGCGGTGCTCAGGTGTGGTGAGTGAGCCTGTCCTTCCCAGTGAGGGCCACAGGGGCTCTTCCTGCGTTTGCGTCCCTGCACTGTAGCCGTAAAAGGACTGCCATAGCCATTCCCACTGCCATAGCCATTCCCACCTGTCCCACGCTGCGTTCCTGTATCTGATTTTATTTTTGCAGCCCCTCAAAGGCTCTTGGTATGTCCCAGAGCGAGTTAACTTGCTGTTGAAAGTCTGGATGCATCTGGGCCGGGTGCGGTGGCTCAAGCCTGTAATCCCAGCACTTTGGGAGGCCGAGGCGGGCGGATCACGAGGTCAGGAGATCGAGACCATCCTGGCTAACACGGTGAAACCCTGTCTCTACTAAAAATACAAAAAACTAGCCGGGCGCGGTGGTGGGCGCCTGTAGTCCCAGCTTCTCGGGAGGCTGAGGCAGGAGAATGGTGTGAACCCGAGAGGCAGAGCTTGCAGTGAGCCGAGATCGCACCACAGCACTCCAGCCTAGGCGACAGAGCGAGACTCGGTCTCAAAAAAAAAGAAAAGAAAGTCAAAGTCTGGATGCATCTGTTGAAGGTAGCTGATCCCTTTTCTGTAACTACCCCAATGTCTCCCTATCTCCTACCTCAGGACGCACATGTATCTTGGGGCTAGTCCATTCAGAAAGCCTATCGAGGTGGCCGCCAGCTTAATGAATTGAATCCTAGCAACCAAGGAGAGTTCAACATTTGAAAAATTAATATATTTTCAATCATCAAGGTCTACATTGTACCAAATTGTGTTTGTCTAGTGGCTAGGATTGATACTAATGTTTGAGTAAAACTAATTAGATGAGAAAGAGAAAGTTGAAAATGATCAGCATTAAAACTGACTCACTGGAGAGATCTCAAGCCAAAAGCCTCCTGAGATGTTCCTGCACTGGCCATTTCTAACTATCCAGCAGGGACTGAAGTATCACGGTAGCAAGGGTGAAACTAGATTTTCAGATTAAAGAAAAGAAATCCGTGATAATATTATCCCACCCCCTTAAATATTTTGCTACTGAAAAAAAAGATTTTTACCTATAATAAAATATTCATGTGAACCTTTTTTATGCAAAATGGACAGAGAGTCTTAACCAAAAACACCTAAGTATTATTTAAATTTCTCATGCTTCTTATAGATGAGTCAAAAAATATATCCTTGGTTCTGAACTTATTAGAGCCATATGGCCAATCATAAAAAAAATACGCCTCTCTCAACACTTTCACTGAGGAGGAGCAGGTTGAGGAGCGTGGATCCACGCTAGCCCTCTTGGGCAAGCCAGGCAGTCTGTTCAGGAAACATCTCTTTAAAAATAGCAGCAAGAGTTTCCCTTTTCATTTAGACATTGGTTTACCTATCCTCCACTAACAGCCTGTTAAAATACCATCCCAGTGACTGACATATTTGCAAAAATTATTGTAGTTCTCAGCCTCGTGGGAGGCCCCAACTGAGAAAGCAATATGTGGCTGTCTTTGAGGTAAAGCCTTAACTAGAATCTCAGACCCAACGCTGGAAGATGTCACGCACCCCAGGAATAGAGTGTGGTCCTTCTAGGAAGGGCCATTTCCTGCCTATATCCTTTTCTCTCACCTGAAAGAACCAGAGCAGCCCAGGGAGCAGGGGCCGCCGGTCCCGCAGGGAGTCTCCTACCTCATGACCTCATTACATGCCTATCCCCAAAGCCGAGTCACTTTGCTCCTGATTCCCAGATTCTGGCCTGTGTTTTCTTCATCAGGTTTATCTTGATGCCTGTCATGCAGTATTCCTTGAAAGTCAGCATCCCTCAAATTCCTGTCATTCCCAGGAAACATGGACTGTGTTTCAACAACCTCAGGCACCTTTTATGACGTGGAAGGCAGCAGAAAGCACGGCTCATTGACACACTGCTGTGTCCTGTTTTTGTCTGGGCGGTGCAACCTTTGACAGAGTAGTGGACCTGGGCCATGTGGGAGAGGCCACCACAACTGCCCAATGGGAGTGTCACAATTCCCTGAGCTATCAGAGCCAGACTGCCCCGGAATGTAGACTCGGACCCGGAGCTGATGTCACAATCACAGAGTTCACTATTCAGTGAATGCAGGATTCCCAAGTTTCCATCAGGGTTGAGGCACTGCACAGAGACTCCGAGAATAAACCATGCAATAGAGGCACAGCTGTTCGCTGAGCCTACCCTGCAATGGAGGTGGGCAGGATTCAAATAGAAATAAGTGCATAAATAGCAGTTTGAGGGACCAGACAGTGCATGATGGGAGCATGCCAGAAAAACAAAAAGTCGCTGGTGTTCTTTCTGCACAGACAGGTGCATGTGGATAGTCTACAGTCAAAATACTGGTTCTCAATTAAGTACATTCATTGTTTAGGGATCTAATTAATTTAAATCATATTAATAAATATCTATGCAATCTTAACTTGGACAGGTCACTTAAACTCACTGGTCTCTCTTACCTTCTCTGAATAAGGATGTTAAAATTGATGAGCATGAAATTTCCTTCTAACATTACGATTCTAAGATTCAGCAATAATAATAGAAATCAAGGTAATTATCCCTGATCTAATTATGGTGTAATTAGGAAGCAGATGATGTGCTGGTGATAATGGCGGCTGATGGTTTCTCTGCCTGCTGAGTTTCACGCCCGTACAACTTGCTCTCCGAAATGGATTTTGAGTTTGGAGTAGCGCGCTGATTGCGAGACATTGTTATTCTGAACCCCAGTGTCTGTTAAGTGGCATTTAATTAGTCACATGAAATGCTGACTCATCCATTGTCGAAGTCTTCATTCAGAAGAGAAATGTCCATTCAAGACAGATTCAGCAAAATTCGTAATAAAAGAAGTTGTCTGGGGTTTTTTGTTCAGAATGGAACACGCAGGAAACTAAGAGCACGCTTTGCTTATTTCAGTCCTTTGAGAACTTTATTTTTTTCATTGGAGATTGTATATATCCACGTTCACTTAGCACCTATATATTTATAGATTTTGATTTCATCATGATAATTTTGGAAAATCAAGGGGTAACGGGTTTCCTTTTTAAAAACAGAAATGTAAGTGTGGAAAAAAAAGAGATATATCTCATCTCTGAGAATCACATTTACTTGAGGTTTTAGAGAATATATACATTTTTAATAATTAAAAAGTTATGTTATTAGTTGGAATGCAAGTTTGGCAGAAATATCAGGATAAAGCAGGAGATTCTGGAAACAGTCTCTTGTGGCCGACGACACTGAACCCCTTCACCGTCCCCCATAAGACGTCTGTCCAGTTTTGTCAGGAAAGCCATCGATTTGCTCGTTAGAAGCTGCAGCTCAGTATGTTGTCCTGTCAGAGCTTTGCAGCTGAGATTGCAGCTCTCCCCTGTGGGCTGTCAGTGAGCGTCCGCTCTAGTCTTGGTGGCTGCTGCAAGAGGGCACGCAGAGTCTTACCTCGGTGTGCAGCTGTGCCATTCACTAGCTGCTTGCTGGCTTGAATATTTCCAGCTGTAGATTCTGAGGCATTTGTGATAGGGCCACATTGTCATACAGAGGAAATTTCTTCCTGGATCTCTCCAATAAAACCTCCTGAGCAATAGTCTTCTCTATCTACCAACAAAAGATTCTCCAAAGCGCAGGTTGTTCATTGTCCAATAACAGAGAAAAACAATTTCAACGAATAAAAAAACACTTTATGTTTTATCTTGTCCAGTAAAGACTTTCCATTTTAGAAGGAGCTTTTATATTATATCATCATGACCCAAAACTTCCGCTTACTTTCATCTGCCAAAAGAAGTGCTCTTATTTTAATTTGTTCCAAACCTATAGAAATTAGTCTATTTCCCCCTATATCCTCTAATAATAAAGCTATCTCAGGGTATGCTTTGCTTTTTTGTTGTTTTGTTTTGTTTTGTTTTGTTTTGTTTTGTTTTGTTTTTGAAACAGAGTCTTGCTTTGTCATCCAGGCTGGAGTGCAGTGGTGAGCTCTTGACTCACTGCAGGCTTCGCCTCCTGGGTTCAAGCGATTCTCCCACTTCAGTCTCCCAAGTAGCTGGGATTACAGGTATGTGCCACCATGCCCAGCTAATTTTTGTATTTTTAGTAGAGATGGGGTTTTACCATGTTGGTCAGGCTGGTCTTGAACTCTTGGCCTCAAATAATCTGCTTGTCTTGGCTGGGATTACAGGCATGAGCCATCTCGCCTGGCCTCGGGTATCATTTTCTAGGGTTTATATGACAAATGTTAGAGACGTCATGACCTTTCACCCCACTGGAATACAGCCCAGTTTAGAACACAATTAACTATTCTATTCCTAGGCTGTAAGAAAAGAGAATCTAGTTAAATAAGAAATGTCCAGAGCCACCTTGTAAATGTCCACATTAGTCTCTTTTTACCACCATTTGGGTACTGAAAAATTTATGCAAGCAGCAGACTCTGTGTGACTCAAGCCCTTAAAATGCAGTCTTTTTGTCGGTAAACCGGCATGTCCTCTGTTGTTAATAGAGTGTCATTCCTCACTGTGCGACACTTAGGATGCACATTTTCTTTATGTGTACTGTTTCACATCTTCCAATAGTAACTTAGAATAGTCTATCTTCAGTTCCAGTTTAAACTCATGGTGTAGGCTAGTATATTTATCTAAATTAGGGTTATTTGATTTCACTGAGGTATATAGTAAAGAGACAGCCACAAATCACATTTAAGAGAAAGCAGAAAATTGAATGGTTGTTCCTAACGTTCACGGAAAATGACAGGGTCTTAAGAGACCACCCAATTTCCTGGTCCAAAGCAGGAAGACAATTCAGTTTGTCAAACTCTTGGATACTGATGCCAATTTAAGAAACTCTCATTGTTTTTGAGCTGTGTTAACATTGCCGTATTTTTATGAAATTTTTTAAATTACCCTAAAGGAAACATTCTGATTATCGGTATTATTTACCTAGGCCTAGATGGAATAATAACAAATACAAAGAATTGACAAGTTAGAAGAGGTAAAGATTTTTTTATATTTATTCCCTTTCTGATTGATCATCAGAAACCATTTTAAGTTATTTCAAGTAAATATCTAAGCATGTAGCAAAAATGTAAATGGCCAACCTGTTCAGGTTTGTGACTGTGTACTTGTCTCTAATTGTCCACTGTTAGAAAAATCATCTTCCCATTTCTTCCTTTGCCCTTTGGGTGTTCGTCAACAGGTCATTGGAGAATGAACATTAGACCAAGCCAATGTCCAGGCACCTTGTTTCCTTTGGGAATCTGGCCTTATCTAGCAGGGATCCACAGGTACACAATTTAAACCTCTGGTGCTCAGACTTGGCCTCAGTGGTCCTGCCTTCAGTGGCGCCCAGTTCAAATCTCTCATCCTCTCTCACTGCTGAGGCCACCTGAGCTACTACACTTTCAATATGGGCTTCATTTTCTCTTCATCTTTAATCCCTTCCTTCTGAGTTTGGTTTCACTCTGAGCTATTGCTTTCTTCACTTTCTCTCCCCTTTAGTGGTTCTGTGGACAGCCTTCTGGGTTCCATCCTATGACTCAATGGGTCCCTGAGGCTTTCCCTCTATGAAAATCGACTCAGGATGGATTAAAGATTTATATGGAAGACCTGAATCTATAAAAACACTAGAAGAAAAGCTAGGGAAAACTCTCTTGGACGTTGGTCTAGGGAAAGAATTTATGAGTAAGACCTCAAAAGCACAGGCAACAAAACCAAAAATAGATTAAAAAAAAAAAAAAACTTCTGTTCAGCAAAAATAAATAATCAGCAGAGTGAACAGACAACCTACAGAATAGGAGACAATACTTGCACACTATGCATCTACTAGGGCACTGATATCCAGAATTGACAAGGAACTCAAACAACTCAACACCAACAACAAAATAATCCCATTGAAAAGTGGGCAAAGGACGTGGACAGACATTTTTTAAAAGAAGACACACAAATGACCAAAAAGCATATTAAAAAAATGCTCAACATCACCAATTATCAGATAAATGCAAACTAAAACCACAATGAGATGCCGTATGACACCAGTCAGAAAGCCTGTTACAAAAACAGAAAAAGAAAAGAAAAAACAGGTGTTGGTGAGGATGTGGAGAGAAAGGAGGACTTAAACACTATGGCAATGTGAGTTTCTACTCTGAAAGTTGCATCTCAGAGCACAGGCTCTGGTGTGAGCATATGTGCAGAGCACCATGCTGTGCACAGGCTGCATACCACCACAGCGGTAAACCAAGTGACTGTGCTGATGAGGAAGCCTGGATTGTGTTAGAATGCCATTTCCAACTTTATTTTTAAATGATTGTGAGGATTCGTGACAGTATAAATGATTGCGAGCATTTGTGATAGTAACTCTTGATGATATGTTTTCTCTTGAGATGGAAGAAGGGAAACTGGCACATTAAATTACTGTTGTCAAGTTTCTTTACTTTTCAATCACAAACCCATTTTGTTTTGTTTTTGTTTTTGTTTTTGTATTTTGAGACAGAGTTTTTGAGATGGAGCACTCCGGGCTGGAGAGCAGTGGCGCCATCTCGGCTCACTGCAACCTCCGCCTTCTGGGTTCAAGTGATTATCCTGCCTCAGCCTCCCGAGTAGCTGGGATTACAGGTGTGCACCACCACACCCAGAAAATTTTTGTATTTTTAGTAGAGACGGGGTTTTACCATGTTGGCCAGGCTGGTTTTGAGTTCCTGACCTCAGGTGATCTACTCACCTCGGCCTCCCAAAGTGCTGGGATTACAGGCGTGACCCACTGGGCCTGGCCCATAAACCCATTTTGAAATCACCCCTACTTGCTTTTGAATTCATGAAGGAACGTCTGTCCAAAGGTGGGGAGCACCACTGCAGGTCCCTAGCAAAAGGCAGCTCCAGGCAGACAAAGGTCCCACCAAAATTAAAGGAACCAGAAATCAAACACAGTAATATTATTGGTAGAGGTTTTAAAAGACTATTCCTAGAAATACATTTTCTTTTTTGAAACTGTTTCTGAAAAATTAAAAGGTAGCTCAAGAATCTTTCAGCAACAACTGTAGAAAAAAAAATATCAGGCCTATAACCCCAGCATTTTGGGAGGCCGAGGCAGGAGAATTGTTTGAGCCCAGGAGTTCAAGACCAGCCATCTCTAAAAATTAAAAAAATAATAATAATTAACCAGGCATGGGAGCACATACCTGTAGTTGCAGCTTCTCAGGAGGCCAAGGTGAAAGGATCACCTGAGCCCAAGAGGTTAAGGCTGCGGTGAGCCCTAATCATGCCACTGCACTCCAGCCTGGGTGACAGAGTGAGCCATGTCTCAAAAAATAAATAAATACATGAATTAATAGAAAAAAATATCTCAAATTGTTTTACTAGTTGGTAAAAGTATTAGTCTTCTGATTCTCTAGTAAGCCCTTTTCCTTGAACTTTGGTCACTCCCTGATTATTTGAATATTTCTTTCTAAAGTACGTTTGGGTTTAGGGTGCCCACATTTTTTTCAATTTAATGCTCATTACTTGCCTCATTTTAAAAGGGAAGCATCCCAGGCTCAGAAGGTGAGAGTTCCCAGGAGAGGTGATGTGTGAAGCAGCTGGGGAGGGTTCTGAGATTCCGATCGCAGGCCCTTGTCTCGTACTTTTTAAAGTTCTCTTGTCTGGGCTTTTGCTGAATTAATTTTTTAAAAAAATTGAAATCCCAGCTACTCAGGAAGCTGAGGCAGAAGAATGGCTTGAACCCCGGAGGTGGAGGCTGCAGTGAGCCGAGTTTGCGCCACTGCACTCCAGCCTAGGCAATAAGTCCAAAACTTCATCTGAAAAAAAAAAAAAAAATTGAAGAGCACATTGTATTTTTTCTATTCTTAATTCCCGCTATTTTGGAACTTAGGATGTTTTAATTACTCAGGAAGTAAAATTTAGCACTTGCTTGTGGACCCATAGACAGCTGAAGAACAGGGTTTCCAATCTCTCTCCCTCTTCCAAATATACATATGTTATGTGTACACATGAGTTATGTATTTATACTGTGCACATAGATATGCACGCATGTGCATACATGTAATATCACATACATGATTTCATAGATATGCTATATGTACATATATATACATTAGTTATAGAGGTATATTGCACATATAGAGATATATATGCACATACATGTAATACACACACACACTTACATGCATGTCAGGGTTTTTTAACCCCAGCACTCCTGGCATCATTTGCAACCAGGCAATTTCTCCTTGGGGGGGTTTCTCTGTGCACCGTCAGATACTCTACCCCTGGCCTTCACCTGTGTGATGCCAGAAGCATCCTTTTCCCAGTTCTGACACCAAAAATATCACTAAACATTTCCAAATACCTCCCAGGGGAGCAAAATTTCCCCCACTGATGAAGAGCAACTGATATAAAAGCCTATTTTCTTCAAAAAAAAAAATACACAAAATGTAAAAATTCCCTACATATCTAAAAATAAATGAAAATGCAATTGAATTCTATCACCAAATTAGCTGTTGGGGAATAAAAAAGAAACAGCAGATTTAAAAATCATTTCTGTCATCTCATTACCCGCAGACCACAGTTTTCACAGTCCAACCTTGTGCATTTTGACCAGATCCTCACAATTCTGAAATCACTGTTTCATCCATATTTCAATAACTTCAATAGTCTCAAATGCAGAAAGGGAACATTGTCCTGCATTTTATCTTCAGATTTCCTTCCAATTATCTTTGGAGGTTTATCAAGTAAATGTGACTGTCTTGTGACTCTGTCTATTAATGTACCACTTCATGTGTGTCTTGAGATTATAATAGAAAACATCGCTTACATCAAGAGACTTGTGACTAAGTTTTAAAATCCCAAAGCTCTCGTGATTCATAAACTATGCAGTTCGCAGACTCGAGGGTGTTCAGTGTTGAGTAAGCTCCGGTGTGGTGGACGCTGTCCGATGTGACCAGCAAACAGGCAACCCATTCACTAGGGAGGAGGCCACCCCCTGCAGGCTTTTACCCCTTTCTGTGTGGGCTCTGAGGATGTCAACCCCCTGTGTCTTAGCCTCCACTGCACAGTTGCTTCCTGAGAAGATCCTCCCTATGAGGTTGGGGTCATTCAATCAAGTAATCCTACTGAATAATTCTATTCCCCTTTCATCTATTTGGTGGCAGCAAAAGCATCAAATTCCAGGCCCTGACATGGAGAATCTCACAGTCTAGTGGGCTTTTGACGTCTATCCCATCAAATTGCCAGAGAGTCAAAGTTTCATTCTAACCTTATACATAACTACTATTCAAGGGGCTGTGATTTTCAAGGCTGCTGAACAAGACTGATATTCTCAAGATTTAAAAAAATGAAGGCAAAACAATGAAACAAAACATTTAGGTTGTTTACTGAGAATGCCTTTGAGTAGAAATGCTCTGAACAGTAACGTTTCCCGAGAGTGAAGTGGAAATAAAATTACCCCGAGTTCATCTGAAAATAGTCAGGGTTTGGATAACAAAGCAAGGTTCACGTAGATAGACAGGTCTGTTATCGGACGCAAAGGGGAAGGTTACTTTTCCTGCCAGATAGGATTATTGGCACTCACGTCACAGGAGAAGACCCTGAAGGTGGAACCTCTCTGGAGGGCCTGAGGACCACAAGGAGACCTGTGTGCCTAGAGCAAAGTGAGCCCAGGCATTATGGCTGGGCGGTGAGGGGAATTCTTGGAGCAGTGAAATGGATTTGGCTCTTTCCCTTAGAGACTGTGGGTCTTCACCATAAACTCAGATGCCTTCAGCAGCCAGACTGACAGCATAAGTGAGTTCAGGAAAAAGCAAATGTGCCCCTAAATCTGTATTGCATTTTATCAGGTTGGATAGACACACATTCTGAAAAATATTTTTATAATCACAAAATGAATCCTGCTTCATGATGGTCAGGGGTAACTCACCTGGGGTATGAATGTTGGAGATCCGTCATGGGTCCTGGGGACACCAGCCCTTCCCAGCTCGAGTTTGGTGGCCATGGAAGAACGCTTGGTGTCTAGAAAATTACATTTTGTTGAGAGAAGCTCAAGTTGGGACTTTTCAGTGCTTAACTATTGATTTAAAATTCTTTACAACTCTCCAAAGAAAACACGCCTGTACCTCAGCTGACCCACAGTCAAACGGTGTGAGGCTCTGGACCGCTCATTCTCCAGTGACCAATGAGAAGACAAGGCTCCAAGAAGCCCCAGGACTCCCAGTCCCAACTACAGGCTGCAGACAGACGCTGGCCCTGCGACCAAGTGCCAAGGCCAGAATGCTTCACTGTGACCCAAGTGAGATTCTTCCAGTCATTCTGTCTCACTAATCACCCCCAAAAAGTGATGAAGCTTTACACACCGAGGAGTCTCTCCTTCCATTTGCTGTGGTCTTAGTCCCTTCAGGCTGCTGGAACAAAATACCACAGCTGGGTGGCTTATCAACAGCAGACACCGATGTCTCAAGGTTCTGGAGGCCAGACGTCCACATCACGGCACCAGCAGACTCGTGTCTGGGGAGGCCTTGCTTCCTGGCTCATAGACTTTGTCTTCTCTCTGTGTCCTCGCCTGGTAGAAGGGGCAAAGGATTTTTCTCTGGGGACTCTTTCATGAGGGCACTAATCTCATTCATGAGGATTTCACTCTCATGACTGAATCACATCCCAAAGGCCTCCCCGCTCCAGCACTCCCACCTTGGAGGTTGAGCTTCAACCTATGAATTTGGAAGAGGCTCAAACATTCAAACCATGGCAGACCTAAAGGCCTGGTACATTCCATGATGTTTTTCTAAGCACCATTGATATCTGCTTCTCCAGGAGGCCTATCTTGACTACCTTCACTTACTTTTAATCTTATAAATATGTGTCATAGAAACCCAACTGTCATGTTTGTCTCTATTTCATTTCAGCTCTCCAGTTATTTCATTTTATTATTTACTTATTTATTTTTTACAGAGTCTTGCTCTGTCGCCCAGGCTGGAGTGTGGTGGCACAACCTCAGCTCACTGCAACCTCCGTCTCCCAGGTTCAAGCGATTCTCGTACCTCTGCCTCCCGAGTAGCTGGGATCACAAGAATGCGCCACCACGCTTGGCTAATTTTTGTATTTTTTAGTAGAGATGGGTTTCACAATGTTAGCCAGGTTGGTCTCAAGCTCCTGACCTCAGGTGATCCTCCCGCCTGGACCTCCCAAGGTGCTGGGATTACAGGCATGAGCCACCGTGCCTGGCCTCAGCTCTCTAGTTCTATACACAGACAACCCATGTTTCCTCACTGCAGACTACATTCTATTTAATTTGAAGGAAGGCCTGTGTGCTGAGTGGGTGTGTGTGTGTGCAGTGCTTCTAATACTCGCATGACAGCTCAGAGTACACAGATCTGCACAGCAACCCTGAGTGATGCCGTCAGGGCCATAGCAACACAGGCACAACTATGTAAGGACATCACTGAGAGAGTGGAAGGAAAGCCTCGGGGTTAGAGAAGGGAGTCCCTGGGCTATTGAAATAGCCAAGCAAAAAAAAAATTCTTTTTAGAAAAATAAATAATATTGTGAAAGTATCATATGCCACGCAAACATACATTGTATTCTACTATGATACTGATGGGAAATGCATGACTTTCTTTCATCTAGGACCAAAACGTCTGAAGCCAAAACAAGTTGTTATTCACACCACTGGCTAATGAAATTAAACAGAGCAATCAGCCCATCCGGGTAAAAACTGCAGCTTTCCTGCTAACGTTCTAGTGATCTCTAGACCTATGCATGTCTGATGCATTTTATATGTTTTGGAAAATATGATGTTAGTTTGTGTCCTAAAATCTGATCATCATAATTCAATTGAGGTCATCTGGTAACTCTAAAGACGGAAGTGTGATTTTTAAAGGTAAAGATTTGGGGCAGGCAAGATGATGCTGTGCTTCTTCAGACAGGACATCTGAGCATTTAAGTCTTTAGAATGTGGGATGTGTTGCAATCTCCTCTCACACAATGTGCAGTGGTGACGGAGTGGGCTCTGACCTTTGTGTCCGAGTTGCTAAGCTTCCCAGGAGCCGACCCAGCTCCACTGAGGACGCGTTCGCACTGGGCTGGCCCCCAGGTCTGCCACCAGCGAGGGATGCACCTTTAGGAAATCACCACATCTGTTTAGGTCTTGCTCATGAATGGGGCTCCTTGTGTCTGTCCCATGCATCTCACGTAACTGTAAGAAGAAATACATCAATGACATCACACATGGAGAACAAACTGGTCTCAATTAAATCCTCTATTGGTTTCATATGCTCCAAGGTATTAAAACATAAGAAACAATATTTTTATAAACCAAAAAGCAAAGTGTAAAGGAAGAAAAATGTGCCTATAAAGGCCAGTGACAAAGATAGACAATTTGTTTGGCAATAATAATTATAATACATTAAAACCTTTATCATTCAACAAATATGAGTATGTTGACTTTGGGCCAGACACGACGACACAAAACCACAAGACAAATATTTATACAAAAAAGATAGACAGATGTACTAATTAAAGTCTAGTAATTAGTAGATTATTAGTATAAACCATGTGTCACTACATTAAATAAATAAGTCATTGGCTTTAGTATGTCATGTTACTTTGAATACCGCACAGGTCTTCATGTAGACCCACCTTTATCAAAATTTCTAAAGAAATGGAGTGAAGTGTTTCTAAATAGCAGAAATCCTGTTGCAGTAACTGCAGCTGCCGGCAGCTTTGATACAGGCTCAGCGAGTGTTTGGTCCGTAGCAGTTTTATTATTAGGAATGACAGAAAATAAAATCACCGACACCAGTGATATGCTATGTTGTGACAGTCTCTCCCCCAGCTCTAATCCTGAGGTTGACTCAGAATCTGATTCTACTTCTGGTCCTAAATCTGACTTATTCATTTATTAAACTGTTTTCCCTATTAGCTCTTTGTTTCTCTCCTCACCCTACAAGAACGTTTCTGTCAAATGTTCAATGTCTGCTAACATCAGGCACCATCACGTCTTCAGTTCTGGCAGCCAAGACCCTGGGACGAGGCCGAGAGGGTGGAAGGAAAGCCTCGGTGTTAGAGAAGGGAGTCCCTGGGCAGGGCCCCACCTGACACGACACAGGGATAGGACGCCATTCCCACTCCCTGGGATGCCCCAAAGTGGCTTCCCAAGCTCCTGTGAACAGAGAGGAGGAAGCCACTCCAGAGAGTCACATGCATGCTAAAAGGTAAGCTTTGCCAAGTCACTTCTGAGCACGTGTGCTGGAGACCAACTAGTCTAAGCTGCTGGGGAAGTGGAGGGAAAGTCCTGCCTCACACTAGCCCACAGTCTGCTGTTCCCACGTCCACATCAGGTAGCCGGCATGTCCCTGTCAAGCACAGCATTTCTAACCGTGATGCCAAATGCACCAAAGCATGGGACCCAAAACCATTCTTGTTGGTGAAGCTGCCTCTGGAAACCATTTTTCAATAATGTCTCCCGAAAGAGAAAATAAATTATCTAGTGCAAAGTTTTTAAGCAATGTCTACAGGTATGATTTCCATACTCCAAACATAGTCTAGGGAAGCAGGAAGGGAGGAAGGGAGAGGGGAAGAGAGGGAGGAGGGAGGAAGGGTAAAGGAGAGAAGGTGGGGAGGGGAAGGAAGGAAGAGAGGTAGAAGGTAAAAAAAGAAAGGAAAGAGAAGGAAAGAAAGAAAGAAAGAAAGAAAGAAAGAAAGAAAGA